>NW_025534094.1:90000-281050 GCF_020615455.1 Coregonus clupeaformis | reverse complement strand
AGAAACTTAAGAGAACTTTTCATAAAAGTATTTACAAAAATATAAACAGGTACTACCAGATCAGCATAACAGTATTATGTTATAGAAGGTCTTATGACTATATATAGAATAAGACTAGCCTACAATACAACAATTAATAACTTACTCAGCTGTGAGTGTGGAGGTAAATTCCAAGATTCCGAGAGTACTGTGTATTTTCGCAGACCATTAACAGAAACTCAAGTCACGCTTTCTGTTCTAGGCTACTTCCCTTTTCACTTTAGAATATCAATTTCGTTCTCGGTATGAATTGGAATATCTATATTAATGTTATATTATATTTCACATGGCTCCTCCTATAATCTATAGTCAAATAGACCGAGTGAATAAACCTATTGACTCAGTTTAGTGGTCTATTTGCATGCTACACGCATACTAACTGTAAGATATCAAAGTGAAACTTTCTGATTCTAGTGAAATTGCAGGTTCTATATCGTGGAGCTCCGCCCCATAGGGGAGCTCTGCTCCTAGTGGTTTACCCTCTGCCCTAAGGCAGAACAGCCTGAAGCAAATTTATGCACACACCTGCAGCCAATGGGAGCACAGGTGCCCCTATAAAAGGGGACACATCCCCTCACTCAGCCTCTCTTTTATCTTCAGCGACTGGACGACTAGACTGAAGAAGCCAAGAAGAGAAGAAGACTCAGGAAGAAACCGCCGTCGATGATTGTCACGGTCGTCAATGAGCGAAGGAGACCAAAACGCAGCGCGTTGAACGAACATGACTTTAATAGAGAAAAGTACACGAACGACAAAAACAATAAACCAAGACGACTAGTGAAGTCCACAGTTACAAATACTGTACAGGAACAAAAACCCACAAAACCCAGGTGAAACCACACAGTTTAAATATGGCTCCCAATCAGAGATAACGAGCCGACAGCTGACACTCGTTACCTCCGATTGGGAGTCATATGACTAATCAACAACAAAACCAAACATAGAAATGAACAACTAGATCCAACATAGAAATACACCCTAAATGAAAATAACAACCCTGGCTCAACAATCAAAGTCCATGGAGCCAGCGTGTCACAGTACCCCCCTAAAGGTGCGAACTCCGGGCGCACCAGCATACAGTCTAGGGAGGGTCTGGGTGGGCGTCTGTCCATGGTGGCGGCTCTGGCCCAGGTCGTGGTCCCCACCCCACCTTAGTCACTATCCGCTTCCGTAGCCCCCCTCCACATGACCACCCCCAACTAAACCCCACTGAATTAAGGGGCGGCACCGGACTAAGGGGCAGCACCGGACTAAGGGGCAGCACCGGACTAAGGGACAGTACCTGACTAAGGGGCAGCACCGGCCTGAGGGGCAGCACCGGACTGAATGGCGGATCCTGGCTGGCTGGCTCTGGCGGATCCTGGCTGGACGGCTCTGGCGGATCCTGGCTGGACGGCTCTGGTGGATCCTGGCTGGCGGAAGGCTCTGGCTGATCCTGTCTGGCAGAAGGCTCTGGCTGATCCTGTCTGGCGGAAAGCTCTGGCTGATCCTGTCTGGCGGAAGGCTCTGGCTGATCCTGTCTGGCGGAAGGCTCTGGCTGATCCTGTCTGGCGGAAGGCTCTGGCTGATCCTGTCTGGCGGAAGGCTCTGGCTGCTCCTGTCTGGCGGAGAGCTCTAGCGGCTCCGGTCTGGCGGACGGCTCTGAAGGCTCATGGCAGACGGGCGGCTTTGCAGGCTCAGTACAGACGGGCAGTTCCTGCGGCGCTTGGCAGACGGACAGTTCAGACGGCGTTGGGCAGACGGGCAGTTCAGACGGCGTTGGGCAGACGGACAGTTCAGGCCCCGTTGGGCAGACGGGCAGTTCAGGCCGTCTGAGGCGCATCATAGGCCTGGTGCGTGGTGCCGGAACTGGAGGTACCGGGCTGAGGACACGCATCTCAGGGCTAGTGCGGGGAGAAGCAACAGGGCATGCTGGACCCTGGGGACGCACATAAGGCCTAGTGCGGAGAGCAGCAACAGGGCATGCTGGACCCTGGGGACGCACATAAGGCCTAGTGCGGAGAGCAGCAACAGGGCATGCTTGGCCCTGGGGACGCACCGTAGGCCTGATGCGTGGTGCCGGAACTGGAGGTACCGGGCTGAGGACACGCATCTCAGGGCTAGTGCGGAGAGCAACAACAGGACGCACAGGACTCTGGGGACACACAGGAGGCTTGGTGCGTGGTGTAGGCACTGGTGGGAAAGGGCTGGCGACGCGCACCGTTTCCCTGGTGCGAGTGGCCGGAACAGGCCGGGCCGGGCTGGCGACGCGCACCGTATCCCTGGTGCGAGTGGCCGGAACAGGCCGGGCCGGGCTGGCGGCCGCGCACCGTATCCCTGGTGCGAGTGGCCGGAACAGGCCGGGCCGGGCTGGCGACGCGCACCGTATCCTTGGTGCGAGGAACGGAACAGGCCGAGCCGGGCTGGAGACGCCGCACCGTACACTTGGTGCGAGGGGTCGTAACAGGCCGGACCCTACTGGAGGCACACACCACTGGCTCTACCCCGGGAACTGGAACGGGCCGGACCGGACTGGTAATACACCCCCAGTACCACTCGCCGTGCCTCTACATCTCCTTTCCCTACTTTGCCCAGTGACCCCCGTAACCTGGTTGCCCTTTGAATATGCCCCTTCTCTGCCTCCGTCAGCCCTGTGGTAGCCTCCTGCTGCCCAGCCGCCCAGCCATGTGCCCCCCAAAAAACTTTTTGGGGTTGCCTCTCGACCTTCCGACGATGGCCCTGCTGACGCCCGTTGCTCCTCTCGCCGTCGCCTCTCCACCGTTTCGCTCCATGGACGGCGATCCATCCCATCCAGGATCTCCTCCCAAGTCCAGGACCCCTTTCCGTCCAAAATCTCCTCCCATGTCCAGGAAGCCTTTGGAGCTGGGTCCTGTTGCCGCTTGACACGCTGCTTGGTCCTTTGATGGTGGGTTTTTCTGTCACGGTCGTCAATGAGCGAAGGAGACCAAAACGCAGCGCGTTGAACGAACATGACTTTAATAGAGAAAAGTACACGAACGACAAAAACAATAAACCAAGACGACTAGTGAAGTCCACAGTTACAAATACTGTACAGGAACAAAAACCCACAAAACCCAGGTGAAACCACACAGTTTAAATATGGCTCCCAATCAGAGATAACGAGCCGACAGCTGACACTCGTTACCTCCGATTGGGAGTCATATGACTAATCAACAACAAAACCAAACATAGAAATGAACAACTAGATCCAACATAGAAATACACCCTAAATGAAAATAACAACCCTGGCTCAACAATCAAAGTCCATGGAGCCAGAGTGTCACAATGATCCAGCCATCGACGTCTTCTAAAATGAGCACACCAGGAGATTTTCCACCCCCAAAAGCCCTTTTTAGGGCTCAGTGCCGATGCACCGCCATGACACCTGCGGACCCCCACGACCTTTGTTTCGTGTGTTTGGGGCCGCATGCCAAGGAAGGAGCCGGCAATCCCCCGAATTGCGCCTCCTGCGCCCTCCTTCCTATGAAGGAGAGGAAGCAGCGTTGGGCGTTTTTTAGGGAGGATATCCCCCTAGAGGACGTATTGTCTCTTCTCGCCTCTGCTTCAGAGGCGTCGTCGGACAGTGCTGGCTCAGGGGATGATAAGGAGGGAGACGCAGAGATGGATGTTCCAATGGAACAATCCGACCCTCTAGCGCCAACCTTCAAGGCCCCCTTCCCTATGGGGAGTACGAGGTCTGAAGGCTCCTTATGCGAGGACGACACGGGCTCTGTTACGTCAGCAGCCCTGTCCTTCGCAGCGGCCTCTCGACTCGACATAGCGCTGCCCCCTGCTCCCCCCCCTGTGGAGGTTGACTTGATGGAGGGCGGCCCCTACTCCAAACCAAGGAAGGCAGCTGAGCCGATGGCTCCGGCTATGCCTTCCCTTGGGAAATATGTCGAGGGCTCGTGGGACACACCCCTGGCGGCGCGTTCGCCGGCCAAGGTGTACATCCCATTCACAAGAGTGGCTGGACGTGAGTGGGCGGCTAAGGGAATCCCTAAGCTCGAGAGCGCCATGGCGGCGTATCTAGTGCCGGGTTCGAGTCCCTGGGCGGCCTCCAAGAAAGCCATCTTACCAGCACAAAAAGACAGATTCACAGCACAGCTGGCTGAAAAGTCTTTCACGCTGGGAGCCCAAACTGTGTCAGCGACTAACAACATCGCCCTCCTCGCGGCCTCCCTATCCCGCCTAACAACGGGTAGGTCAGAGTTGACCAGCGACGAGATTGAAGAGGCGTCCAGGATTTCTGGCGCTATTCTTCACTTGACACAGGCGTCAGCGATATGCGCAGGCCGGTCCATGGCCACCTCGGTGGTCATGGAACGTCACCTCTGGCTGTCAATGACAGCCATGAAGGAGACGGACAGGGCCTCGCTACTGAACGCTCCCGTCTCTAGCGAGGGCCTCTTTGGGGTTGCCGTTAAAGAGGCGACGGAACGTTTCGGTAAGCTGGACGAGGAGAAGAAGCACCTGGCTAAACACCTGCCATTGGCAGGCAAGTTTAGCAGGGCCTCAACCAAACCGTCAACCTCCAACGCCCCCAGTAGAACTACAGGGAGGCGACGGGCCAGGCGACAGGCGCCTACCACCGACAGCAGGCGAGCGGGCTCGGCCCCTCCAGCGACGACGGTGGTGGCGACGATCCCGCCGGGCGAGAGAGGTCGTCACGAAACCGTCCTGGCAACACCGGAAGGTCAGCCAGAAAAGACGGCACCAATGACGAGACGAGGGGGAGAGGACGGATGACGGCTCGGCGCAAGACGCGACAGAGCCCACTGTTCCCCCCACCCTACTGTTCAGGGCATGGAGGGAAATGTTTATTGTTGTTGTGTGAATAAAGAGCTGGCTCTCACTGACATTGTCACAAAAGGGCCTGTCTTCCATGACACATTGCAGAGTACTTCACGTCCCTATGAATTTCTCTCACCATCCTGAGTGTAGCTCAACCCACCAAGAGTGCGTAGTTGAACACACTCAGGAGAGGAAAGAGAAAAAGGTAGCAAGGCGTAGCCTTAGCTCACCTGATAAAGATATTTTACTACAGACTCCTAGGAGCTCTGTAGTAAAGGTCTCACATAGCAGGCAGCCGTCTCAGTCTAAATATGACATGAAGACGCAGCCGCTAGCTGGGAATGACGCCTTGCTTCAGGCTAACGCCTCAGCCAGCGCAGCTCAGACCCGTGCGACGTTCACGGAGGGCGGGAATACTAGAGTTACAGGTGTAACCAATGTATGGAAGCCCCCGGCTAATTCAGAACGTAACAATGCCCATTACTCTGAGTGCAGCTCACCACACCCAGAGTGTGCTGTTGAGCAGCCTCATGAGACCAGTGAAAAAGAGGTATTGTGGCGCCACCTTGTGGTACCAGTCAGAGACCACACTTTCCAGACTCTTTTGAGTACTGCAGTGGACGGATCTCATGACAAGCAGCAGTCTCAGTCAGACAATGACATGATGACGCAACTGCTATCCGGGGAGGGCGCTCTGTCTCAGGTTAATACCTCAGTCAGTGCAGCCCAAAACCGTGCTGCGTTCACGGAGGGCCGGAATACTAGAGCTACAGACGTAACTAACGTATCAAGGCCTCCGTTTCTCTCAGAACGAGCTGATGTTTCCTCTCCCTTTCGAGGGGGGCCCGCCTTGGGCTATTCCACCAACCCAGTGCTGGGGAATAGCGGCGGCGAGGGCCATAGAGGAATACAGGTCCTTCCTACTGGACGCACCAAAGCTTCGTGCGCGCCCGCTTTCTCTGCATTGCTGGCAGTGGCAACGAAGCTGTACCCTCTCACGCTGGCTAGAACAGACGTTGCAGAAGGGTTATGCCCTTCAATTCCATCGAACCCCACCCCCGTTCAGGGGAGTGGTGGAGACGGTGATGAAAACGCCGGACAAAGTAGCCGCTCTGATGTCAGAGATTACGGAACTTTTGGCGAAGGAGGCGGTCACAGTAGTTCCCCGGGAGCAGAGGAACAAAGGGCTGTATTCGCCTTATTTCCTAGTGCCCAAAAAGACGGGGGGAGTGAGGCCGATTTTGGATTTACGCACTCTCAACGAGAGCATAACCAAACGACCCTTCCGAATGCTGACGACAAAACGTCTACTGGAATGTGTCCAGAAAGGAGACTTTTGTACAAGCATAGACCTAAAGGACGCGTACTTCCATGTGCCGATACAATCGCGTCACAGGAAGTTTCTGCGGTTCGCCTTTCAAGGGGTGGCGTACGAGTTCACGAGGATGCCATTCGGGTACGCCCTGGCACCTCGAACGTTTTCCAAATGTGTAGAGGCGGCATTGGAGCCGCTACGTCGTCAAGGGATAAGGCTATTAGCCTACCTAGACGACCTGCTGGTTCTCGCCCCGTCAGCAGAGCTGGCGTTCACTCACACAACACAGACAGTGATTCACCTCACGCGTCTGGGGTTCGCTGTGAATTGGAAAAAGAGCGCACCCTGGCCCAGCCATCAGATTGTCTACCTGGGGATACAGCTAGACACTGCAAGGATGAGGGCTCGAATCTCGGACCCTCGAAGGGTAGCATTGTTGCTAGCCCTGAGGAAGTGCCGACCGAATCACACAGTGACGGCGCTATCGATCATGTCACTTTTGGGTCTCATGTCGTCAGCCCACTCTGTGGTCCCGCAGGGACTTCTGCACATGCGCAGAATACAGCGATGGTTCGCCCAACTAAGACTAGACCCAGTGCGTCAACGTCATCGGTTGGTGGTGGTTCCTCTCTCGCTAAGAGCAGACCTGGACTATTGGAGGAACCCGAGCGTTCTCACGCACGGAGTCCCGATGGGCAAGGTGTCATCCTACATTCCAGTATTTACAGATGCCTCTCTGACTGGATGGGGAGGGACATGTCAGACTCAAGCGATAAGAGGTGTATGGCCTCAATCAGGTCGTCACATAAACCTCTTGGAGTTGGAAACGGTTCGACTGGTTTTGACCCACTTCGCGCCTACCCTTCGGGGTCGCGATGTGCTGGTCTGGCCAGACAACCGAACCACAGTGGCCCACATAAATCGCCAGGGAGGGGTCAGGTCACCTGCCCTCCACCGGGCGGCAGAGGAATTGTGGCTGTGGGCTCACGAGCACCTTCGCTCATTGAGAGCAGCACACATTCTGGGCTACTTAAACGTAGGAGCAGACCTCATGTCATGAGGGGGTCCTCGAGACGACGAGTGGTGTCTGCATCCAGACATTGTTCTCCGAATTTGGGAACAGTTCGGGAGAGCCGAGGTGGATCTGTTCGCGTCACGAGTGAACGCGCAATGTCCCCCTATGGTTCTCTCTGAGGGAACAGGACGAGCCACCACTGGGAAGAGACGCATTCGCGCACTACCCGTGGCCGAAAGTTCTCCTGTACGCATTCCCTCCGCTGTCTTGCATTCTCCCACTGCTAGCCAGGGTGAGATCAGAGGAGCTGTCAGTGATACTGATAGCGCCGATCGCCCGGGGCTCCGTGGTTTGCGGAGATGAGTCAGATGTTGATTGCGCCACCTTGGCCAATTCCACATCGACGAGACGCGTTGACCCAGGCGGGAGGCTCGATCAGGGCAGTGGCCCATAATCGGCCAACCACTGAAGGCTTGGCTCCTGAATGGGACAGGTTGAGGCGCCGTGGGTTATCTGATTCAGTGATCAGAACCATACAAGGTGCACGAGCCGGTTCCACTTCTAGGATGTATACCAGCAGATGGAACGTTTTCTCACGATGGTGTGACACACAGGGCGTAGACCCCATGAACTGTCAGGTGGAGAGTGTGCTCTCTTTTCTGCAGTTTATGTTTGATAAGCAGAAATCGCCCTCCACCATTCGGGTGTTTGCAGCGGCAATTTCAGCTGGTCATAAGGGGTTTGACGGAAAGAACGTGTTCAGTCACCCATTAGTGAAACGTTTCTTATTGGGAACGCGGCGGCTTAGGCCAATGCCTAGAGCCACGCTGCCCCAGTGGGATTTGGCCTTGGTTCTCGAAGCGCTATGTAAGTCGCCGTTCGAGCCATTGAATCAAATACCCCTCAAGATGTTGTCTATCAAGACGGCACTGTTGCTCGCCTTGACTACCGCTAAGCGTGTCAGTGATTTGTGTGCCCTGTCGACGAGACCCGACTGCCTTGCCATTAATGGCGATCTGAGCAGAGCGGTGTTACGTCCTAACCCGGCGTTTGTGCCGAAGGTTATTAGCAGTGCATATAGATCACAGACCGTAGAGTTGTGGGCTTTTTCTCCCCCTCCTCATAGGGAGAGGAGTGAGGAAAAGCTTAATTGTCTGTGCCCAGTGCGCGCTTTGGCGTGTTACGTTGAGCGCACAGCAGCGGTTAGGTCATCGCCTCAGCTGTTTGTGTGTCACGGTGCGGCTGCATTAGGTAGACCACTTTCAAAACAGCGATTGTCTCATTGGCTTTGTGAAGGTATTGAGACAGCGTACGAGGCAGCGGGCGACAACTGCCTCAGGGTATCAGAGCTCACTCCACTCGTGGAGTAGCAGCTTCTACTGCCCTCTTCAGAGGAACAGGGGTAGAGGATATTTGTAGAGCAGCGTCATGGTCGACGCCGTCTCCATTTATCCGTTTCTATCTATTAGATATGTCTTCTAACTCTTTGGCTCGATCTGTACTCAGCGTGGCTGAAGGAAGATCTTGAGTAAGATAGAGAGGGAAAAGCAGGACTGTGGACATGTGTGTCCATCAGGTCCGCTTTGGTTAGGAAGATATATTCTGTTCTATCTATTAGATATGTCTTCTAACTCTTTGGCTCGATCTGTACTCAGCGTGGCTGAAGGAAGATCTTGAGTAAGATAGAGAGGGAAAAGCAGGACTGTGGACATGTGTGTTCATCAGGTCCGCTTTGGTTAGGAAGATATATTCTGTTCTATCTATTAGATATGCCTTCTAACTCTTTGGCTCGATCTGTACTCAGCGTGGCTGAAAGGAGATCTTGAGCAAGAAAGAGAGGAAAAAAGCAGGACTGTGGACATGGGTGTTCATCGAGTCCGCTTTGGTTAGGAGGACATATTATGGACAGATATGTTTTCTAACTCTTTGGCTCGGTCTGTACTCAGCAAAGCTGAAAGGTGACTTTGAGCCAGGAAGAGAGGATAAAGCAGGACGATGGGCAGGTTCCAATCAGGTCCGCTTTGGTTAGGAAAACATGTTTGTTGATAGATAGGCTTTCTAGCTCTCTGGCTCGATTGTACTCAGCATAGCTGAAGGGGAATCTTGAGCGGGAGGAGAGAGAAGCAGGACGATGGACACAGGTCTCTATCAGGTCCGCTTTAGATGGAAAGCATATCTTGTGGCATGTCTCTTGACTGACAGGGTCAGTATAGTAGAGATATGTATTGAATTGACAGAATGTGAGGTCATCTATCTGATGGTTCAGTTTAGTATGACTTATATTTTGTTCCCGCCTACTAATCTCTGGGTTCCATTGAGCGAGTGAGGTGGTCTACTGGGCACATAATGTAGAGTGACACTTGGTGTCATTCCATTAGTGGTCGGTGGTGTTTTTACAGGATATTGAGGCACATCTATCTGCTAGTACAGATTAGTGTAGCTTCTATTCTGATGATCTGCCCACTAGTTATTGGCATTGCCATTGAACTAGAGGGGGCGGGTCTTTAACCGATGACGCAGTATATTGTGACGCCCGGAGGGGTTTTTAGTTGCAGTACTGCGGGAATTGGTTGCGGCCATTGCTAGGCTTGACCTTTTCATTTTTTAATGGGAAGTGTTAGGCTCGGCAGGGAGTACATTTGGAGCGCTACGCTCCGCCTTCAACCACTAGGAGCAGAGCTCCCCTATGGGGCGGAGCTCCACGATATAGAACGATTAGTTACCGGAGTGTAACTCCAGTTCTATGAGTGGAGCGGAGCCCCATAGGACTTAAGGCCCTGCCGACCCTCTTTAGTCTCGCTGAAGATAATGTCTCGGGAGGCTGAGTGAGGGGATGTGTCCCCTTTTATAGGGGCACCTGTGCTCCCATTGGCTGCAGGTGTGTGCATAAATTTGCTTCAGGCTGTTCTTGTTAGGCCTACTGCTGATAGGTAGCTCTCTCTGCTCTCTCCCTCCCCTCTGTCTGTCCTTGATTGCAGGAGTGAAGTCTGGTGTGCGGGAGTCAGGGTTCCAGCTGCAGCTCATTCACCATAATCACCTCAGCCTTTAAGACCCGGTCAAACTTACCACTCATCGTCAGATCATAGTCAAGACGACCATGTTAGTCTCGCTGCCGACTCAACCTGGTTATTTTTGCTCTTTTTGTTTTTGGTCTGTTCTATTTACTTTTTCTCCTGTGCCACAGATATTTGGAACCTGACTCCTGCCTCCGCTTCACTCCTGCCACCACCATCCTGCTCTCCATTACCGGACCTCTCTTTTGGACTCACCACGGACACTAGGACATTACGGTACCACACCTGCCCTGATCTGGATCTGTTACCCTCCCTGTACCTGGACTTGCTCTTCCCATATATTTGGAAACCTGGACTTTGAACATTGTAAATAAACCTGTTAAAACTTCTCTGGCTTGGTGTACTTGTCTGCATTTGGGTTCTTATCCAGTTAAATCACAACAGTATGATCTGACCAACATGAACCCAGCAGACAGTAGCTCGGATACCACCCCAGAGTGCACTCAAATTTGGACTGCCATAGCCAATCAGGGCATTTTACTTGGCCAACATGATACCCTGTTTAAAACGATTGCTGAGGACAGTCAGGTGCTGCTTAATCAGGTTCAATTACTCTCCAATCAAGTATCTGCCCTTACTACCCCTTCAGCCCAGATCAGAGAGCCTTTTGTTCCTGCTCCAGAGCGCTATGACGGGAACATGGGAACCTGTGGCGATTTTTTGACTCAATGCTCGTTAGTGTTTGAACAACAGCCCCTCACCTACGCCTCAGAAAGAGCCCGTATTGCCTACCTTATCAACTCTACTAGCGGTTCCGCTCGTGCCTGGGGATCCGCGGTCTGGGAGAGTCAGTCGGACATTTGCAACGCTTACGTTGCCTTCACCACGGAGATGAGGAAGGTTTTTGACCACCCCGTACGAGGCAAGGAGGCTGCGAAACGGCTGTTTTCTCTTCGGCAGGGGGCTCGTAGTGTGGCGGAGATGGCAGTGGAGTTTCGGACTTTAGCAGCAGTGAGTGGTTGGAATGACGAGGCATTACAAGGAGTGTTCATCAATGCTTTGTCTGAGACCTTAAAAGATGAATTGGTGTCATATGATGAATCGCCTACGCTGGATAATCTTATTTCACTCACTATCAGGTTGGATAATCGGATTCGGGAGCGCCGCCGGGAGAGGAGTGTTAGTTCCAAGCAACCTGTCTGTCATCAACAAACTCCTCCCTGCATCGTCCCTACGGAGAGAGCCGTGTCTTCCCGAGTCGATACGAGGAGCACTGAACCCGAAGCCATGGAGGTGGGTCGTGCACGGTTGTCCTCAGAGGAGCGTGCACGTCGTATTCAGGCTCGGGTCTGCCTGTATTGTGGAGAAGCTGGTCATTTCGTTCCTTCCTGCCAGTTCGTCCGGGAAAAGGGCCGGCTCATCATTAATGGGAGAAGTTTTGGTGAGCCGAGCAGCGGATTCTTCCTCTTCTCCCCGCATTCTGCTCCAGGCATCCCCCCAGTGGCAGTCCCAGAATTTCTCTGTTAGTGCGCTGATTGACTCTGGTGCCGACGAAAGCTTTTTGGATAGAGAGTGGGCTCAACAAATGGATTTGGAGACTGTTCCTATGGACTGTCCGCTGCAGGCTAAGGGTCTAAATGGACAATTGTTGACCCGCATTACCCATCAGACTGTTCCTGTTTGTCTTAGAGTGTCGGGAAATCATCAGGAGAACATTCAATTCCATATTATCGACTGCCCACAGACTCCCCTGGTCCTTGGTATCCCCTGGCTCATAAAACACAATCCACACATTGATTGGGTGACAGGTAGCATTGTTTCATGGAGCACATTTTGTCATGTGAATTGTTTGTGTTCTGCTCAGACTCCTGCCAGTACTGTGCCTCAACCTCCACTGGAGTCCATGGATCTTTCTGCTGTTCCTGACGTGTATCATGACCTGGCATCCGTTTTCTGCAAACACAGAGCTACTTCTCTTCCTCCTCACCGGCCTTACGACTGCGCCATTGACCTCCAGCCAGGAGCCCCGCTCCCCAGCAGTCGCCTGTACAATCTCTCCCGGCCGGAGACGGAGGCTATGGAGAACTACATTCGGGACTCCTTGGCGGCAGGTATTATGCGTCCTTCCTCGTCACCTGTAGGAGCGGGATTCTTTTTTGTTGCTAAGAAGGATAAGACCCTCAGACCCTGTATTGATTACCGTGGACTTAACAACATCACCATTAAGAACAAGTATTCTCTGCCTTTGATTAATTCTGCTTTTCCCCTCCTTCATGGTGCTACCATCTTTACGAAACTGGATCTACGAAATGCGTATCACCTGGTGCGCATTCGTAAGGGTGATGAATGGAAGACTGCCTTCAACACACCCTTGGGACATTTTGAGTATCGGGTTATGCCTTTTGGGTTGTCTAATGCCCCTGCTGTTTTTCAGGCACTAGTCAATGATGTCCTTCGGGACATGTTGAATCGGTTTGTTTTTGTCTATCTGGATGATATCTTGATTTTCTCAGAGTCCTCCCAGGAACATGAACTGCATGTGCGCCAGGTGTTGCAAAGGTTGTTGGAGAACAAACTGTTTGTGAAGATGGAGAAATGTGAATTTCATGTGTCTGAGACCTCTTTTTGGGTTACATCATAGCTCAGGGGAGCTGCGGATGGACCCAGCTAAGATCTCTGCTGTCACGGACTGGCCAGCTCCCTCTACCCGCAAACAACTTCAACGATTCCTGGGGTTTGCGAACTTCTATAGGAGGTTCATCAAGGACTACAGCCGCATTGCGGCGCCACTCACCGCTCTCACCTCCATCTCACGACCGTTCGCTTGGAATGAAGGGGCCGAATCAGCGTTCGAAGAACTGAAACATCGCTTCGCCTCGGCTCCCATTCTGATGCAGCCGGACCCCGACCGCCAGTTTGTCGTGGAGGTGGATGCATCCGACACTGGGGTAGGTGCAGTGTTGTCACAACGTTCTCCTGAAGATAACAAACTGCATCCCTGTGCTTTTCTCTCAAGGAAACTTTCTCAGGCAGAGAGGAATTATGATGTTGGAAATCGTGAACTGCTCGCCGTTAAGCTGGCTCTCGAGGAGTGGCGACATTGGTTGGAGGGGGCGGAACAACCCTTCATCGTTTGGACGGATCATAAGAATCTGGCTTACCTCCAGTCAGCGAAGCAGCTCAACCCCCGTCAAGCCAGGTGGGCACTTTTTTTGGGAGATTCAATTTTTCTCTGTCTTACCGTCCTGGGTCACGCAACGTCAAGCCTGACGCCCTGTCTCGTGTTCATTCGGCTGTTGATACTGGTAGTAACCCTGAACCCATTTTGCCTCCTACCTGCAGTATTGCAGTCATCACATGTGACATCGAGGGGATTGTTAGACAGGCTCAACATCATCAAGCTGACCCTGGGAGGGGTCCTCCTAACCGGATGTTTGTCCCTGAGTCTGCTCGCTCCCAGGTACTTCAGTGGGCTCACTCGTCTCCCCTTACCTGTCACCCTGGAGTTTCGCGGACCCTTGACTTTGTGCGACGGAAGTTCTGGTGGGCCACGATGGAGGCGGACACTCGAGCCTTCATTGCTGCTTGTACGGTATGTGCACGAAGTAAAGACTCCACCCAGGCCAGCGCGGGTCATCTACGACCTCTACCTATACCCAGCCGGCCCTGTTTGCATATCGCTATGGATTTTGTCACTGGACTTCCCCCCTCATCTGGTAAGACTGTCATTCTTACGGTGATTGATCGTTTTTCTAAGTTCGCTCATTTTTTGGCCCTACCTAAACTGCCCACTGCCAGAGAGACGGCTGATATTTTGGTTGAACATGTGTTCCGCTCTCATGGTCTACCCACGGATATTGTCTCTGACAGGGGTCCCCAGTTTGTCTCCCAGGTGTGGAAAGCTTTCTGTAAAGCTTTGGGCATTACATCCAGCCTGTCCTCTGGATATCACCCCCAGACCAACGGGCAAGCCGAGAGAGCGAACCAGGAGATGGAGACCGCACTTTGCTGTGTCACTGGGTCTAACCCTGGGTCATGGAGCTCCATGCTCCCCTGGGTGGAATATGCTCATAACACCTTGACTAACGCTTCCTCTGGTTTGTCTCCTTTTCTGTGTGCTCTGGGTTATCAACCTCCCCTGTTCCCTTCCCAAGAGAGGGAACTTGCGGTACCCTCGGTGCAGTCCCACATGCGCCGCTGCTTCAAGGTCTGGAGGAAGGCCAGGGTAGCTCTGTCCCGAGCTTCGGCGTACATGCAGAGGCAAGCCAACCGTCACCGGTCCCAGGCTCCCGGTTACTCTCCTGGTCAAGAGGTATGGCTGAAGTCACGGGACCTTCCATTGAAGGTGGAGTCTAAGAAGATGGCGCCTCGTTTTATAGGACCGTTCAAGATACTGTCTATTGTTAACCCCTGCGCGGTTAAGCTACAGCTTCCTGCCTCCCTACGGGTTCATTCCACCTTTCATGTTTCTCAGATTAAGCCTGTGTCGGTTAGCCCTTTGTGCCCGCCCTCTCGTCCCCCTCCTCCGCCCAAGATCGTGGGTGGGGGTCCGGTCTACACTGTCCGGCGACTTCTGGATGTTCGCCGCCGAGGTCGTGGTTTCCAGTACCTGGTGGATTGGGAGGGTTATGGTCCCGAGGAACGTTCCTGGGTGCCCAGGAGCTTCATTGTGGATCCTGATCTGGTCCGAGAGTTTCATAGGTTACATCCCGATAAACCCCGTCGGCCGCCAGGTGGCGTCCGTAGAGGGGGGGGGTACTGTTAGGCCTACTGCTGATAGGTAGCTCTCTCTGCTCTCTCCCTCCCCTCTGTCTGTCCTTGATTGCAGGAGTGAAGTCTGGTGTGCGGGAGTCAGGGTTCCAGCTGCAGCTCATTCACCATAATCACCTCAGCCTTTAAGACCCGGTCAAACTTACCACTCATCGTCAGATCATAGTCAAGACGACCATGTTAGTCTCGCTGCCGACTCAACCTGGTTATTTTTGCTCTTTGTGTTTTTTGGTCTGTTCTATTTACTTTTTCTCCTGTGCCACAGATATTTGGAACCTGACTCCTGCCTCCGCTTCACTCCTGCCACCACCATCCTGCTCTCCATTACCGGACCTCTCTTTTGGACTCACCACGGACACTAGGACATTACGGTACCACACCTGCCCTGATCTGGATCTGTTACCCTCCCTGTACCTGGACTTGCTCTTCCCATATATTTGGAAACCTGGACTTTGAACATTGTAAATAAACCTGTTAAAACTTCTCTGGCTTGGTGTACTTGTCTGCATTTGGGTTCTTATCCAGTTAAATCATAACAGTTCTGCCTTAGGGCAGAGGGTAAACCACTAGGAGCAGAGCTCCCCTATGGGGCTCCGCTCCACTCATAGAACTGGAGTTACACTCCGGTAACTAATCGTTCTTTATGCAGACTTGCCCAGGCTTGACGTAATACTTTCGTGATTTCCCAGAAATCCTGGTGTGTCTAGGCTGTTGGCGCCGCCTTCTTTCTGTGTTTGAGCAGAGCAGAGCAGACCCAGACACTTGCTAGGTTAACATCGAATTGGCGACAGATTGTCATGAAGATTTGATAAAATCTACATAAACAAAACATGCGCCTTTCCCCACCAGTGGTGTGTTTCCACCAAACTGTCTTGTTTAGGATAAAAATCAGTATGTGATGACGTAGTGCACCTAAAATGTGGTTTTTCCCTCAAGTTTGAAGGTAAGGAATACAAATCTAGAGTTCAATGTGTTTGCATCGCATTTTCAACTCTACCAATAGATTTGCCAAAAACTGTTGCATAAAATAGCAAATGTGCCTACTCGGTGTTTGGCACATGCGCTCTAGCCAACAGTTCGCAGATAAAGTGTTATTTGTCAAACAGCAGTCAAGCATCGATCATCATGTTTGGTTAGACTTCGGTGCAGTTTTGGACATTATCGATCAAAAATGTATGTGTTATGGCTTTTCATCCCCTGCTATATCGTGGATCGAGAGTTACCTTTAATTAGCATAATAAAAAAATCCCCATAAAAATCCGTACTGTTTGCACATTATCCCACCAGTGGTGTTTCCACCAAACAGACTTCTGGATGAAAAGCAGTGCGTTTTCATGTATCTAATTAAAATCTAAAGTTCAATGTGTTTCCATCACATTTTCAACTCTACAGATAGTTTTGTCACAAAAACTGTTGAGTTAAATAGCAAATGTACCTACTCTGGTCTTGGCACGTGCGCTCTAGCCAACAGATGGGGTAGGCTGGGCAGGTAGGCTAAATGATGAGATCATTATGGATAAAAGCAAGAAATTAATCATAACTTATTTCATCTGTAGCCTAATAAATTGCATGCTTTCCCAACTAGTCATAATGGGAGGACCACACAACATGTCATAGCTGACTCCATTTACTTTGATATGATGGTTATTATATCAATATTTGCTCATAAAAGCGTCCCCATGACATTTCTCGCATAATTCATTTTACTGACACAAAAAAATCCCACCTTGTCTAGCATATTTTGTTTTGTGGGCATTTGGAAAGTTTACCAAAAAAAAATCTGTTTCCATCAGGCCTGTCCTTTTTTTTTGCCTACTTTACTGGCATAAAAAGTTTGGATGGAAACCTTGTTAGTGATAGTAAACTAATACCCTACATGACCAAAAGTATGTGGACACCTGCTCGTTCAACATCTCTTTCCAAAATCATGGGCATTAATATGGAGTTGGTCCCCCTTTGCTGCTATAACAGCCTCCACTCTTCTGTGAAGGCTTTCCACTAGATTTTGGAACATTGCTGCAGGGACTTGCTTCCATTCAGCCACAATAGCATTAGTGACGTTGGGCACTGATGTTGGGCTATTAGGCCTGGCTCGCAGTCGGTGTTCCAATTCATCCCAAAGGTGTTCGATGGGGTTGAGGTCAGGGCTCTGTGCAGGCCAGTCAAGTTCTTCCACACCGATCTCGACAAACCATTTCTGTATGGACCTCACTTTGTGCACTGGGGCATTGTCATGCTGAAACAGGGAAGGGCCTAGCCCAAACTGTTGCCACAAAGTTGGAAGCACAGAATAATCTAGAATGTCATTGTATGCTGTAGCATTAAGATTTCCCTTCACTGGAACTAAGGGGCCTAGCCCGAACCATGAAAAACAGCTCCAGACCATTATTCCTCTTCCACCAAACTTTACAGTTGGCCCTATGCATTGGCGCAGGTAGCGTTCTCCTGACATCCACCAAACCCAGATTCGTCCGTCAGACTGCCAGATGGTGAAACGTGATTCATCACTCCAGAGAACGTGTTTCCACTGCTCCTGAGTCCAATGGCAGCAAGTATTACACCACTCCAGCCGACACTTGGCATTGTGCATAGTGATCGTAGGCTTTTATGCAGCTGCTCTGCCATTTCATGAAGCTCCCAATGAACAATTATTGTGCTGATGTTGCTTCCAGAGGCAGTTTGGAACTCGGTAGTGAGTGTTGCAACCGAGGACAGATGATTTTTATGCGCTATGCACTTCAGCGGTCGGCGGTCCTGTTCTGTGAGCTTGTGTGGCCTACCACTTCGAGGCTGAGCTGTTTTTGCTCCTAGACGTTTCCACTTCACAATAACAGCACTTACAGTTGACTGCGGCAGCTCTTGCAGTGCAGAAATTGGACAAACTGACTTGTTGGAAAGGTGGCATCCTATGACGGTGCCACGTTGAAAGTCAATGAGCTCTTCAGTAAGGCCACTCTACTGCTAATGTTTGTCTATGGAGATTGCATGGCTCGATTTTATACACCTGTCAGCAACGGGTGTGGCTGAAATAGCCGAATCCACTAATTTGAAGGTGTGTCCACATACTTTTGTATATATAGTGTACATCAATGGTGCTACCTGAAATCCATTGTCTGTGAATGTAGGCTATAGCAGTCTTTGAACAAAATATGATTATTGTTTTATTAGCTATCACCCTAGGGTTAGGCTGAGATATAAAGGCATAAATAATGACATAAAGTTATAGGGTGGCATTCTGTGGACGCATTTATTTTTGCTCATTGGAACTTCACATGATGATGATGCCTTTTCGGCCGTTGGACTCAATAGAGTTGGAACGTGGTCACCTCTCCGAAGCTGGACGGGTTCCGCCGGAGGTTGGGCGTGTTGCGCCGAAACCCAAACCGCCCGTTGTAGCCTATCAGCGGCTTGATGTCCAACATGAGACCACTGTGGTTGCTCACCTGCTCTCGGGAATGACCTGTCCGGTGCAGAGACAAGATAGCCTATACCAGTGACTCTGAGCAATGATGATGATGTCAAACATGATAGATTATGAATCCCATGTAGGTCTACGGCTAAATAAAAGTACATTGATTTATTGAATAGAATAGAATAGTTTCTTCAGAATATAACTGTAACCTATTCCTCAGTGTCCTCCAACTGTTTGTCACTTCACATAGCCTATAGGCCTATCTCCCCCATCCTTAATTCGACAGGTCAAAGAAAGCAATGGCATGCATTGATTATTTCCCCAAGGTGGCCAGAAAAGCCACAATCTGTATATAAAGTCGCTGTGGATAAGAGAGTCTGCTAAATGACCAAAATATACAATGTAAATGTAAACTTATTTCTCTGATTCTGTGGATCTAATTTGATGTCAAACAGGACATATTATGAATCCCATTGAATGCAAAAAAAAAATTAAATAGAATAGAACAGCCTATATAATACAATCAAATAGAATATAATAGAATATCCTAGAATAGAATAGAATATCCTAGAATAGAATAGAATATCCTAGAATATCATAGAATAGAATAGAATAGAATAGAACAGAATATCCTAGAATAGAATAGAATATCCTAGAATATCCTAGAATAGAATAGAATAGAATATCCTAGAATAGAATATAATTTCCTAGAATATAATAGAATATCCTAGAATATCCTAGAATAGAATAGAATAGAATATCCTAGAATATCCTAGAATAGAATAGAATAGCCTAGAATAGAATATAATATCCTAGAATAGAATAGAATAGCCTACCTGCTCCGGAAGTGTTCCTCAGGTCTAGGGACTTTTGGGCAGCGGCGCTCTTCGGTTCCTTGTTCTCGGTCTTCTGCGGGACCCTCTGCACCGACGGGATGGTCTTCTGCAGGACCCTCTGCACGGACGGGATGGTCGTGTAGCGCGCAGCGTGGGGGTCGTTGCGTGCGTCGTACTGGGGGAGCACCGACCAGAGCCGGGGGCGCATGTGTTCGTACCCGAGCGCAACCGAACTGACGGCGATGCAGTCGAGCACGAACTTCTGCTCGCGCTTCTCAGGCCCGGAGTGATTCATTTTAGGCAATGCAACTCTGCAATTACAAAATATATACAATTAGTCCACATTCAATATATAAAAATGAGGCATAGAGCCTTTTAGAATTAGACTAGGCTACTACAATAAAACTATTTAAAAAGCTGGTCAGATTCGGGCCTAACTGTGCAGTGTGTGTTAGACTTATGGAGGAACATTTCATTTATGGAGGGACATGAATTGGCCAAAACACTCACATGAACAATCACAGCAAAAGCACGTAAAATCAACACTCACTCCCCCGGTCAGTTGTGCACCTGCCAATGTGGTCGTTTACACATTACTTCAAAAGCCTGCTGAATGACGCAAATGTAGCGCTTTATTACGTTTCAACAGACATCGCTGGGGGGCAGTGAACACAGCTCCACTAGAGGGATGCCAATGCGCAATTGCTCATCTACCATTCTTGATTACATCGGTCTCAGAAACACAGGGACAATTTTCATGACATGAACTATCTGGATTCAACTCGGAAGGGATCCTCAAAGTCATTATACAGGCCTATTTGCTTTTAGAAGACATGCTAAAGTCAAAATAAACGGAGTTTCTAATCTGCAGGGCTAAACTTTGGCCCCAGCGCCTGTCGCTGCGGGGGGTGCAAGTGGGTCTATTGTGACGTCGCTCGTAGCAACAAGGTCAGTGTTGGAGTTGCGCGCACGGGTGTATTTCCCATCGAGATTTATCACCCGAGGAGACGCACTGTAATGTGCTGTCTGCAAATGGGTGGATTGAGCCGAATCTGGAAGTCCGTGGATTGAGCTGAAACAACTCTAGTTCTCTTTTCTTTTTTTTAAAGATCTTTTGCAACACTTCCTCTAATTGTCAAGATGACCGACTTGCTGTCCGTGGTGTCGGAGGCGGAGAGGAACTCCTTTCCAACCCTCTCTCAGCTCTCAGAAAACGGTCAGGACAGAACCCACTTTCTAGCCTATTTTATTGTACTGTAGAAAATATACGCTAATATATAGCCCACCTTGCTGCATCATAACAACGCCTAGGCTATGCGCATTTGTTTGCAAACTTTGTGCAATTTACAATCAAGGTGTGCATGTCATTTGATTTATGCTACATTTTTAAAGCATTTAGCTATATAAGCTATTTTTATTTTCTGAAAATCGGTCTGAAAATGTTCCCCTTTATTCCAGACGTTGACAGCATTTGGTCAAACGTGTCATCTTTCGTGGAGAGACAGATGACCTTGCAAAAGGTGAGAGCACTTCAGAAAGTAGCCATAGCCATAGTCAGTGGTCAGTCCGTTCAGCTAAAGCTAGCATATGGCAAAGTATGATTTTTTTAGGAGGTTGAAGCACATTTACTGCATTTAATTTAAAAACTCTAAAATGCTAATTGAAGAATAGCAAAAACAAACTAAATGACATCAGGCATTAATTATCACCGCAATATCAGGTTTGAAGGTCTGTGGAAGGCCATTAATTATCACCACAATATCAGGTCTAAAGGTCTGTGGAATGGCCATTAATTATCACAGCAATATCAGGTTTAAAGGTTTGTGGAACGGCCATTAATTATCACAGCAATATCAGGTTTAAAGGTCTGTGGAATGGCCATTAATTATCACAGCAATATCAGGTTTAAAGGTCCGTGGAACCGCCATTAATTATCACAGCAATATCAGGTTTAAAGGTCTGTGGAATGTCCATTAATTATCACAGCAATATCAGGTTTAAAGGTCTGTGGAACGCCATTAATTATCACTGCAATATCAGGTTTAAAGGTCTCAAGTAAAAGTGAAAGTCACCCAGTAAAATACTACTTGAGTAAAAGTCTAAAATATTTGGTTTTAAATATAGTTAAGTATGAAAAGTAAATGTAATTGCTAAAATATACTTAAGTATCAAAAGTAAAAGTAAAAGTATAACTCATTTTACATTCCTTATATTAAGCAAACCAGAGGGCACCATTTTCTTGTTTTATTATTTTACGGATAGCCAGGGGCACACTCCAACACTCAGACATAATTTACAATTGAAGCATTTGTGTTTAGTGAGTCCGCCAGATCAGAGACAGTTGGGATGACCAGGGATGTTCTCTTAATAAGTGTGTGAATTGGAAAAAATGTCTGTCCTGCTAAGCATTCGAAATGTAACTAGTACTTTTGGGTGTCAGGGAAAATGTATGGAGTAAAAAGTACATTATTTTCTTTAGGAATGTAGTGGAGTAAAAGTAAAAGTTGTCAAAAATATGAATAGTAAAGTAAAGTACAGATACCCCCCAAAAACGACTTAAGTACTACTTTAAAGTATTTTTACTTAAGTACTTTACTCCACTGGCATTGAAATAAAAGGCATAGCCTACATCAGACTTACTCACAGTAGGCTTACAATCGACAGGGACGCATGAAGAGAAACTCGACTAAAGAATGACGAAAATCACGAAATACAAAAGGAAAATCTACACATGCCTTTTTAAAGGGCGCTAAGGCCACGCCCGTGATTCAGCACCGCTGAATGGACAGCGCCTCGGTACAGGCATTGTGGAGCTCCGTGACGTGGTGATGAATGGACAGCGCCTCGGTACAGGCATTGTGGAGCTCCGTGACGTGGTGATGAATGGACAGCGCCTCTGTCTAGCAGCCAGCTACAGTGCATTCGGAAAGTATTCAGACCCCTTCCCTTTTTCCACATTTTGTTACATTACAGCCTTAATCTAAAATGGATTAGATATTTTTTTTCTCATCAGTCTACACACAATACCCCATAATGACAAAGCAAAAACAGAAATATCTTATTTACATATGAATTCAGAAACTTTGCTATGACACTCGAAATTGAGCTCAGGTGCATCCTGTTTCCATTGATGATCCTTGAGATGTTTCTACAACTTGATTGGAGTCCACCTGTGGTAAATTAAATTGATTGGACATGATTTGGAAAGGCACACACCTGTCCATATAAGGTCCCACAGTTGACAGTGCATGTCAGAGCAAAAACCAAGCCATGAGGTCGAAGGAATTGTCCGTAGAGCTCCGAGACAGGATTGTGTCTAGGCACAGATCTGGGGAAGGGTACCAAAAAATGTCTGCAGCATTGAAGGTCCCCAAGAACACAGTGGCCTCCATCATTCCTAAATGGAAGAAGTTTGGAACCACCAAGACTCTTCCTAGAGCTGGCCGCCCAGCCAAACTGAGCAATTGGGGGAGAAGGGCCTTGGTCAGGGAGGTGACCAAGAACCCGATGGTCACTCTGACAGAGCTCCAGAGTTCCTCTGTAGAGATGGGAGAACCTTCCAGAAGGACAACTATCTCTGCAGCACTCCACCAATCAGGCCTTTATGGTATAGTGGCCAGAGGGAAGCCACTCCTCAGTAAAATACACATGACAGCCCGCTTGGAGTTTGCCAAAAGGCACCTAAAGGACTCTCAGACCATGAGAAATAAGATTCTCTGGTCTGATGAAACCAAGATTGAACATTTTGGCCTGAATACCAAGCGTCACGTCTGGAGGAAACCTGGCACCATCCCTACGGTGAAGCATGGTGGTGGCAGCATCATGCTGTGGGGATGTTTTTCTGGGAGACTAGTCAGGATCGAGGGAAAGATGAACGGAGCAAAGTTCAGAAAGATCCTTGATGAAAACCTGTTCCAGTGCGCTCAGGACCTCAGACTGGGGCGAAGGTTCACCTTCCAACAGGACAACTACCATAAGTACACAGCCAAGACAACGCAGGAGTGGCTTCGGGACAAGTGACTGAATGTCCTTGAGTGATTCAGCCAGAGCCGTGACTTGAACCCGATCGAACATCTCTGGAGAGACCTAAAAATAGCTGTGCAGTGACGCTCCCCATCCAACCTGACCGAGCTTGAGAGGATCTGCAGAGAAGAATGGGAGAAACTCCCCAAATACAGGTGTGCCAAGCTTCTAGCATCATACCCAAGAAGACTCGAGGCTGTAATCGCTGCCAAAGGTGCTTCAACAAAGTACTGAGTGAAGGGTCTGAATACTTATGTAAATGTAATATTTCAGTAAAAAATATATAAATTGGCAAACATTTCTAAAAACCTGTTTTTGCTTTGTCATTATGGGGTATTGTGTGTGGATTGATGAGGGAAATGTAATCAATTTTAGAATAAGGCTGTAATGTAACAAAATGTGGAACAGGTCTGAATACTTTCCGAATGCACTGAATGTAATTATTTCGTTTGTGGGCAGTTCGAAGTGATTTGGGCACAGTTAGATAGCCTACAATGCATATATGAAAATCATAACTGGTACGCAGATCTTTAGAAATGGTAGGATCAATTGTAAATTGGCGCTCCACATGAAAAAGGTTGCCGACCCCCGCTATAGGCTGTATGAAGCCACCCTTGTGGAACGGCGAGGCCTACAGTGTACCATGACAGTGTCATTGTCTCGTGTGCTTCCCACCAACATTGTCTCGTTGCGTTGCATTCAGAGATGTTCCTCATGTGTGCGCCCAGTTCATTTTTGCATTTTCATTCATCGCCAGGGAAGGGAAACATTCTGCGAATATTGAAACATTGTATCAACAAGGGGGCTCCGAGAATATTGATTGCAATGTAGTAGCCAAAGAAGGGGCCGCTCCCGCATTTTCCCTCCCGTGAAGAATTATGTTGCTTAAGCAGTTGGATTATCTGGGTGATTATTATAGTTAAAAAACAACCTTACATCTTCACTATAGCTAAATAAGTTAGCAATATTTAATGACGTTTTGCCAACAAGATGGATCTGTAAAAATATCTCATTTTAATTGAGGAAGATGGACAAGCAAGATTGATAGAGTGAGAGGTGGAAATGTTGATTCCAGAGGCAGGTAGGCTACAGGAAGGGACGATGAAGTAGGTCTACAGCAAGACGTTATGTCAATTATCATTCACTCACTGTATGACAATGTACATTTTTTATAGCCTACAATTGTTATTGTCTTTGAAGCTGTCGTATCGGGTGAATGCTGGCAATTATTGCTGTCAACAAAGAGTCTGCTTAGGCTGCACCATGATTAGAGGCTTTTATTAATATCACAAGGTTACAGCATAAGTTACAGACCCGCGGTGTCTGGAGAAGCCCCGTCCCAAATTAATCTGAATGCTTCTGCCCGCTCTTCGTCTAGGTCCTACTTATAAACAATGCAAACAGATGGGTTGCTCCCTTTTCTGGCCAATCACCAGTCTCCCCTGGGGCGTCACCCTCCAAACGGCTACATTTGAACTAAGATAAACAACATTCCATTTCTTCATAAAAACATTTAACAAAGGCATAATCCTAATACACGACATTTCCCCCCTTCGAGACTAACTAAAAGTCTCGAAAACAAACAGAATAGGATTATGACCAGTAACAATTTATCTTATTGAGTATCTTTAACCTTAAACCAAAAAAACATTCTTCTCTAGAGTGTATATACCTTTCTATGAAATATGAATAACTGTTTATGAAGTGTGAATACATTACTATGAAATATGAACAAATCTTTATGGAGTGTAAGAGCGAAAAACTGTCCGGCAGCCATCTTTCCAGATCCATCCATCAATCAAGACAGTAAAATTCTCTCACGGTCCCTCTGCCCCAGGCAACCACCTAGATACTCCAGATAAACTCATAAACCATGTAAATGCATTTGAAACTATGATGCAATTAAATACACATGTAAGCCCCTGCAAACAAAATCCTATCCAAAAAATATCCACTCTAAGGCTGGTCAACCCATTGGACCCTACAGTGGACCTCTCCCTGCCTAGACTCCCTGTCCCTAAGCATCAACGAAATAAACAAAAACATCTAAGATCCCCACATGTATTCAAAAACATCAAATATCCTTCTACAAAAATTAATACGTAAGAGTATGACACAAATTATGTATTACACATGTCTATATTTCATTGCAGACACTGGAATGTAGTCCACTACACTTCATCTCCCCGTAGTCCCGACTTCCAATGGATTGTTGATGATGGAATCGGAATCTCTCCACACCTTTCTTGTTTCATCTCCTCCAGTCATTGTCCTTTCATATTGTCCCTTCATATTGTCCTTGTTTGAGTATTTCAATCTCCACATGTTCCCCCAAATGCTTCTGGAAGAAAAGAAAAGACCAAACAGTATCTTTTGCAAAACAACCCTTTCAAATTAAACATCAATATCAACTAAGAATATAAAAATGATATATAAATGATGTATGAATCACATTAACCATTTCCCCCCTTTGATTCATAACATCATACTAAAATCACCCTAATATTGAGAAGAATTTTTTTTTGGAAAAATGATCAGATTATCAAAAATGATATTTATCCATTCAGTTCCACTTGTCCATCTTCATCCAGATCAGGAACAGTCAACACCGGCATCTGAGTGTTGTCTCCAGGCATCACTCTCCAACCTATCTCAATATCATAGCTTTCTCAAAGGTCAGTAACAAATTACAAACATCACACACAGTGCTATCAAAGCTGCAACTAAAATCTGAACCATCACTGCCCCTACTGGGCCTACCTGATCTTGCAACCAAGACTTCGCTGACTTCCGCTCCTTCAGATCTACCAAATGCATCCCTTATATTCTTCAATGCATATATAACCCTAGTGATAATATCTGAACTATCTGGACTCAAAGTATAACTAACATTATCAATAGGATCTTCCCAAATGTTACACCATACCATGGAAAAAGTCCCCCCTTCTCCCTTAGATTCATCCTTCAATGATAGACTTGAAGACTATAACATGTCTCTTTTCACCCTTTTAACCCTAGATCTATCTGTGTCCGGTGCTACCCCTCTTATAATGGTAGAAACCTCATATGGAAGCTTCAACGTTGACATGTAACAACATCCTGTCCATCCATAGGGTAAGAATATATATGCTTTATCACCACAAACCCACCAAATATCTCTAAAATTCCCAATAGTTACATTGACAGGCAAAAGCTAATCTTTTAACCATCAAAGTCCTGCTGTTCCTACTACCTGGAACATAAAAAGTTACATTTATATTTCTCATTACTACCCTTAAGGTCATGCTTACCCAAAGTTATCATATAACATCACAATCTGATATTCCCATAAACATACCCCTTACCTCATATGTTTTATTAGAACCAAACAACTTTTAGCCCTCAATGGTTTCACCTCCAATGCTTCAGGGTTTGCTGTTACCTTATTTTTTGTCTTCCCATCTAACAAATGCACACAAGTTAATTCACTTAACCCAATAACACCTAAACCTAGGCTTAAACAAATGTTTTGACAATGACATTATTTTATCTGTTACTGATTGTTGTTGCTGATACAACAGCTATGACAAAGCATAAGATTGACACATACTTGATAGAGGTCGAGCGACCGTCTCTAAAATGTTTGACTGGAATTCTCAACAGACATGGACCCTCAAGATTCCTCACTGATATTACAGAATGAGTTACTGGAACCAAAGATTCCTACCTGCCCATTTATCTCTAATTTTTACAACAGAAGAATCAAACCCATCCATTTAGCTTCTCTCTTCCCTAACGAGCGGTACTGATCAGATACCTCTCCTTGTCTGTCATTAAAATCAAAGACCTCATCCTGTACCTCCATGATAGTATCCTTCACTATTTCAGATGAATCTATATTGTTCTCTACTACTATCTGCTTTCCTATTTTAACCCTATTCGTACTATCATTGACAGCACTCTCCATCCGTAACATAAACCCCTGAGTCCTTCTTGCTACCCCCTTTAATTTCAGAAAAGTTGTTGTCGGTGTCATACTTCCTACATTTGCTATTGCCATCGTATCATTAATCCCTTCCAAAGTTACCATTAAAGTAGTTGATCTAGTTGATGTATTAACACTCTTAACTACTTCTAGTGCGAAAGTTCCCGATATCCTCTGTGTATTATCTACTGTTGGAGTGACTACTGTAATCTACTCCTGCTGAACTCCTTCGGTGACTGTGGAAGCTTCAACAGACTTCAAATCTTCCATTATAAGCGTCACTTTACGAACTACATAGCCCTTTAACCAATAATTCTTAACCGGAACAAATTTTAATGCTTGCACTAGATAAGTACACATATATTCTCCCTGATCTTTCTCTGTAACATTACGCAAAATAAGTGAACAATCACTCATAACCCTCTTCCACTTCATATTGTTGTACAAACTATATCTCCTTTGATTAGGTGCAACAGCTTCTACTCCTGGTCCTGATAACAATACTTCTTCTCCATAATTATCTCTCCATGTGGGAGGAACGTCCCCATCCTAACCCTAATAAGTCTTTTTCCCCCTAAAATTGGTGCTGGAGCTATTGGTTCCCTTATAATCAAATGCGATATATTTATGGCTTTAATAACTATCAATGTTGAAAGAGTTAAATTGCTTCTCACTGTTGTTATAATAGACTGAAGTGTTGATGTCATTGTTGTTACTTCTAGTTTCCCCAAAGCTTTGAACTCTTTGCTTGTACTTCCATCTATCACCACTAGTGTCAAATGACGTAAATGTAACTTACATTCACTCTCTCTCTTCCTACTCTAAACCCTCACTTTCAAACCTTTGATTATAAAAAATACACCTACAATTACCTTGATCTTCCTACTCTAAAGTGTCCTTCACCACTGTTCTCTCTCTCTTACTACTAACTTTGAAACTTAGCTTACTGTCTTAGAGTTCCTTCAACCTAGTTCTCCTAACTTTTTTAATCTAATCTTTTCTCCTAACCTTTAAAAACCTTTTCCACTGATTTATTCACAAAATCCCTTTACCACCAATTTTTAGAATATGTGATGACTTCTTTACACACAGACTTGGCAAACGACTAAACACCTTTTAGCCTAGCCTGAAATCTCTTGGTGTAAGAATGTAACCCAGAATAACAGTCACCCCTTTTAACTTTATTTTTCAGACAGATTGTCTAATAGGCAGTCTAATAGATTATCATCCTTCCTATGATATTATCTTTTTAAGCAAATATGATTCCCAAAAACCCTACTTTTTAAAATCTTCTACCAGACAGCCGTTTAGTGTACATCTTATTGTACAATTCAATTTAAACAATGCATCTCTTCCCAACACTGCAATAGGTATATGTTCTAATATTAGTATGTCTATTTTAATTTCTCTTTGATTTTTATAGCAGAGCTCAATTGGTTCCTTAAGAGTAATTAGCTGTTTTACTACCTCAAATCCCTATCCTAATTAGTTAATTTTACATAGTGAGATGTTTAACCTCTTTAGGCTCAACACAGATAAAAGCTTTTACACTATTCACTATCACTTCTCATAGTCCTCTGTTTTTACTTAAATTGTTAGATATTTTCTCTTCTTCTCTAATCGGTGCTACCAGCTGACACCCCCCTTCGTATCTTCTAGGCACTCTAGAATCCTTAGGGTTCACCTGGAGAACAGGTGATCTTGACTTGCTCCTGTATCTTCCTTAAAAATGTTCTCTGTTGTTTCCTCCTGGCCCATTGCACTCACAGGTAAAGTAACCAACCTGTCCATAATTATAACAGTCTTCTGAAAGTTGCTGGAAGTGTAGCTGAAATCTTCCTCCTCCTTCTAAGCCTTCTCGTCCTCTTCCTCTCCAATTCTGTGTCTGTCCAGAAACTGGCTGTGGATATGAAACACCTGGTACCCCCTTGGTGGCTGGTACAATTGCATTTGATATTGTTCAGTTGAAGCTGTAACAGTGATTGTTGATTTGGTTCACTTTGATTCTTCATAACCAAAGCTTCTCTTCTCCACCAGTTGTATGATTGAGTTTTCTGAGAGTTTCTTGATCCTGTTCTTTCTTGCTGTTGACATATCAGGATTCTTCAAAAGCTTATATTCTAAGTTCTGTCCTCGAAATATCATCTTTCATCATCTTCTTACTTTTCTTCTGTGCCAGTCCTTGTAGGATAAACTCCTTTTGAATACACAGCACCTTTAGTCTCCTCTTTATCGCTGTCTTCATCTGAACTCCGAATCTCTTGTATCCTTCTTCCTTCAACTTCCATCAGAGATCAAATCTCTAGTATCCTTCTTTCCTCTCTTGCCAACTTCCTTCTGATCACAGAGTCATATCCACCCATGATCTCTTCTCAATCACTCTGATCTTCATCTTCATCATCTTCTTCAAGTTCCATCTTCCTTAACCTCACTCTTCTCTTTCAGACATCTCATTTTCTTCCTTCTGGAGTTTTGGATTCATCTTTCTGGTCGTTTCTGCTTGTCCTCTATCTATTATTCGTTCATCTTCCTCTCTGATGCAACAATCACCCTGCTGGATGATCACTGGAAGCTGAGGATAAACATCCCTAAGCTCTACTTCCTTCTCGTAAGGTGGGTGTCTTTTTGCTGAATCCGTATGTGAGACAGGTGTACTAACTTCTGCCATTAGTTTTCCTGTCGCCTTTTCTTCCTTTAGCATTTTCTCTATACCTTTATCTTATCGCTGGAATCTTTTATCAGTTTTTGTTTGAGAATGAAGAGCAACTTTTGTTTCATTTGCCGGATAACCTAGCAATACTCTTAACTAAAGGATTACCATTTTGTACTATATCAACCGATGTAATGACTTTCATAGCCTTGATGTCGTTTTTCTCCCCATTATAACAACCCTTTTATATTCCTTTATCGTGAATTATTTTATTTTAGACTATATAGCCTATGGCTTCCCCCCTTTAATTATTAATATAAACCTAACAACCCAATTTGGTTGATTGATTTTTTTTATAAAATCAATCAACCAAAATATGAATATGAAAAAATTCAATAATTTTTTTTTATCAAAAACCATTTCTAATTAAAATAGAAAATCAATTAAAAAATCAATTAAAAATTATGAATAATTAAAACCAATTTTTTATTTCTACATCCTATGTCACCAATTTATCAATTAGTGGTGGCTATCTTACCAAAACCCATCAAATGCAAGTAGTCAACTTCAGACTACAATACCCATAAACAAAGCCTGTAACCCTACCATTACTACAATTCCCATAAACCCCCTTGCTCTATAGGCACCTAATTATCTTTATTTTACAGAATAATGTCAGTACTTGATTCCCAACACAACTCCAATCAACCCCAGTGATGCACATAGCCTCCAAAATGCAATTTTTATTTGCCAAGCCTATGTGAAATTGTCATAACATCAAATATCCTGTAGGGGAAGATTTTGTAACCAGACCAGTCTCAAACCCTTGACTCGATCCTCTGTCGCGTCACGTGACGTGTACGTCAGCACCCCTTCTCTTTCTCTCCCTCTCTCCTGTCGTATCGTCCTATTGCTCCTCTCATTTGACAAAAGAACAGAGACACAGGAAAATATTTTAGTAGTTAATGCAATACTGAGTTACTTCAACCATATTCAATATTCCCCCACTCACATTCGCTTTAAGACTTAATTCAGGACTAAATAGATCGCTCAAAAACATTTTTATTTTATTTTAATCCGTCATTTAATTTAATTCATTATACACCGTCAACATATATTTAATTTATAAATTCACTACATCTCAACAAATAGTTTCATGTTCGAACAACCGTCACTTTAACGATTTAGAAGATTCGTGTCCAAATACCTCTTGTCTGTGGCTATTTCTCCCCCTGCAGTGTAACCCCACAGAAATATGACCCTTTACCCACAACCCCGTGTTGTAGTTTAACCAATCTCCTCATGTTGTAGTTTTAGCGCCGTAAAATCAAGCGCATGCGCAAATCCATTTAACCATACGATTGCCACACAATAGAACGATAGCATTACGCTACAGCTTCACTATTTTATACCTTATAATCGAACAATTACACATAACAGAGCTCACATTTGCGTAGAACTCTGAATTCCACACACACAAACAAGTTTAAGAGGCTTTAATCCATCGCAATGGCCCTCTAAGGATACGTTAGCATGTAGCACGCAACACAATTAGCATTTAGCATTAGCCTTTAGCATTAGCCGCTATGTACAATGTGGCATGAACCACACTCCAGCATTTAGCATTAACATTAGCCTTAGCCTTTAGCTAACTGCGGCCTACCACACACAAATAAGCATCCTGCACTGCCCTTTTTCTTTTGACATATTTTCCTACCGTTTTGTGCTACCGTGGACTTAATGACAATTCACCGAGAAATCAGACCCAACAGACCCCCCGTCGGACGAAAGTCGAGCAATAATCACAAATCAGATAAATTCCATCAACCCGAGTTTTTCTTTAAAAAACACACCGACTTGCACATTCTATCGTGCCAGCGGATTTGTCGGCCCATTTCTAAAATGGCCCCCCTGGGGTCTTAAGCGGTACAGTGCTCTAATGTATGCGCATATCTGCCTTAATTGTACACCTTCAATACTTAATTCCTACCGTTTTATGCTCTAAAATTCCAATTATCTGCCGTTTACCAATGGAATAACATTTTAGAATATTATTACAGACTCCTAGTCGACCGCAATAACGCCACATGAGGCACATTTCGGTCGTAATGGTACACCCCTCCAGTGTACACAAGCAGTATCCAACCTAAGCTGTGAGGAACACTCACCCTTGTCTGGTCATGACTTCAGACCGAAGTTAGCTTGGCGGCTACGAATGAGCAAAGGAGAGATGCAGACCAGCCCCACGTTGGGCGCCATTTGTCGTATCGGGTGAATGCTGGCAATTATTGCTGTCAACAAAGAGTCCGCTTAGGCTGCACCATGATTAGAGGCTTTTATTATTATCACAAGGTTACAGCATAAGTTACAGACCCGCGGTGTCTGGAGAAGCCCCGTCCCAAATTAATCTGAATGCTTCTGCCCGCTCTTCGTCTAGGTCCTACTTATAAACAATGCAAACAGATGGGTTGCTCCCTTTTCTGGCCAATCACCAGTCTCCCCTGGGGCGTCACCCTCCAAACGGCTACATTTGAACTAAGATAAACAACATTCCATTTCTTCATAAAAACATTTAACAAAGGCATAATCCTAATACACGACAAAGCCAATAACAGGACATGTATTTTAGGGAAATGCTCTAAATAACAAGTTGTTCAGTTGTGTTTATTTTCATAGCAATACATGAAACCAAAATTGCACTAGCCTACAGGGCAAATGAATACAAATATCAATTAGGCCCACAACTATCACAGCCTATATTTTAATAGCAATAAAATAGCTTTGATTTCGAATGGTCACCAAAAAAAACCGGCTCCCTCACCTCCCAATTCCCAATTCAATTAACCCCTGGCTATCAGATTACAACAAGGCTTACAAGGCCGAGTTCAAATGCCGACATCAATCTCAAAGCAATCGGCGCACTGCCTAAACGGCTGACTGGCAAAGAAAACTGGCACTGTCTCTGCTTTCTGAAAGTGAGAGGAAAAGGGCACAGGGTGCCAGCTGCTCTCTGAGCGATGCCAGTCAGCCAGTAAAGCCAGCCAGTCAGCCAATACGGTAAACAGCTGTTGCATTTTAATTGGGATTGGAATGATTTCAGTCAACTCTTTTTGTTGTTGCTTACTTTACATTTTTGGTCTTGTATTGTGTGTGTGTGTGTATTGTGTGAGTGTGTATTGTGTGAGTGTGTATTGTGTGTGTGTGTGTATTATGTGTGTGTATGTGTGTGAGTTGTGTGAGTGTGTATTGTGTGAGTGTGTATTGTGTGAGTGTGTATTGTGTGTGTGTGTGATATGTGTGTGTGTATTGTGTGTGTGTGTATTGTGTGTGTGTGTATTGTGTGTGTGTGTATTATGTGTGTGTGTGTGTGTATTGTATGTGTGTGTGTATTATGTGTGAGTGTGTATTGTGTGTGTGTATTATGTGTGTATTGTGTGTATGTGTGTATTGTGTGTGTGTGTATTGTGTGTGTGTTTGTGTGTGTTGTGTGTGTGTGTGTATTGTGTGTGTGTGTGTGTGTATTGTGTGTGTGTGTGTATTGTGTGTGTGTGTATTATGTGTGTGTGTGTGTGTATTATGTGTGTGTGTATTGTGTGTGTGTGTATTATGTGTGTGTGTGTATTGTGTGAGTGTGTATTGTGTGTGTGTATTATGTGTGTGTGTGTATTATGTGTGTATTGTGTGTGTGTGTGTATTGTGTGTGTGTGTATTGTGTGTGTGTGTGTGTGTGTGTGTATTGTGTGTGTGTGTGTGTATTGTGTGTGTGTGTATTATGTGTGTGTGTATTGTGTGTGAGTGTGTATTGTGTGTGTGTGTGTGTATTGTGTGTGGCGACTCACCTGGTCATAGAGGATGACTATAAACTCTGAAATTGGACTATTTTACATGTAACATAGATTTGAAGCTTGCAACTATTCTATGGCCTGATTTTCAGTGAGATTAAGAAATCTTTCAGCTCTGACGAAAGTTAGGCTAGGCATTAGGAAAGTGAACATGACATATCATAAATAGTAGAGGCGTTACCATGACGTCCTTCAGCTATAGTCATCATCAGGTCTAGGAGAACTGGTTGAGAACTTGTTGTTTGTGTCTGTCTGTCTGTCTGTCTGTCCAGGGGGTCTACATCCCAGGCCTGGGAACCTTCACCTTCTCTCAGCAGAAGCTGGACGTAGGCAACAAGTTTGTTTTGATCCAGCGACCCATCTTCCTGCTCTCTGAGAAGCTGTCCCAGTCACACGGTCTCAAGCAGGTCAAACCGCTGTCTGCAGGTGAGTGGCGATGGGCCAAGCACACACACACACACACACACACACACACACACACACACACATACACACACACACACACACACACACACACAATGAGTACGCACACAGACACACACACACACACACACACACACACACACACGAGTACGCACACAGACACACACACACATACACAATACACACTCATACAATACACACACACAATACACACACACACACATAGACACATAGACACACAGACACACAGACACACACACACACACACACAGGACACACAGACACACAGACACGCAAACACACACAGACACACACAAGACATCTTCTGTCAATGCTGGCGCGCTTATGTGAGCGACCGCAGATATCAAGCCTGAGTTGTGTGTCTGTGTGCTATACAATATTGTTCTGATAGCCCGCTGAGCTAAAGCCTAGGCATTAACTTGGGGAACGAATGCAATTCTTCAGGTCCCAGGAAAGCGGTTTAAATGTTAATCATCCCACAAATGTGGTTTGTTTAATGAACCACTTCCAGTATGTTACACTGAGACCAGCAATGTGTCCCATAGAAACTATGTTACACTGAGACCAGCAATGTGTCCCATAGAAACAGTATGATGAAAGGGAATGAATGAGAAAACCCTGTGTGTCTAGATCCAGGTGTTGCTTTTAGCAGGAACAACACAATAACCGTCCGTCCGTTCTAGTCATTGCATTTCCGTGTGTGTGCCTGTGCCATCCATCTGTCTGTCCGTCATCACTGCAGGGTCCAGCTCAACTATACAGCCCTGTCTGTGGAGAGCCTGTTGGGAATGGAATAGAGATAGATATCTTGGTGTTAATGTGTCTGTCTGTGGAGAGCCTGTTGGGAATGGAATAGAGATAGATATCTTGGTGTTAATGTGTCTGTCTGTGGAGAGCCTGTTGGGAATGGAATAGAGATAGATATCTTGGTGTTAATGTGTCTGTCTGTGGAGAGCCTGTTGAGAATGGAATAGAGATAGATATCTTGGTGTTAATGTGTCTGTCTGTGGAGAGCCTGTTGGGAATGGAATAGAGATAGACATCTTGGTGTGCCTGATCCATATCCAACCCAGGTTGTCTGTCTATGAACGACTGTGTTAGCCCGCTGAGTTAAAGCCTATAGCTTTAACTTGGATAACTAACACAACTCTTCAGGTCTCAGACAAGCGGGTTAATCATCACAGGAATCCATTACACTAGCACTAGGAATGTGTGCCATCCATCTGTCATCACAGCAGGGGACGTGCCAGTGGTCCAGCTCAACTTCACAGCCCTGTCTGTGGAGAGCCCGTTTGAGCGTCACGTGGTGGAGGGCTGTGTGAGAGAGACTCTGCTGGTGTTGCTGAGAGCCGTTGCCGCCGGACGCTCAGTCCTCTTCACCGTCCACGCCATCGGAGAGCTGTCGTTCTGCCAGAGCAAAGTCAAGATGAAGTTCTACCACGACTTTGTCACCGCCATGGACGGCAGCGGGAAGCTGCTCCGGGCTCTCTCCAATGTCAGTAGGGTGGATTAGATATGTAATGTAGATAGTGTGTGTGTGGGGGATGGGGATTGGGTGGCGGTAGGGTGTGTGTGTGTGTGTACAGTATGTGTGTGTTTGTGTGTGTTTGCCTGTGTGTGTGTGCGTGCATGCGAGAGACAGAGAGAGAGCAGGTGTGTATGATTGTACAAGTGCATCTGCGTTTGTATTTGTGTTGATGTCAATCCCTCCTACTCCACTCTCTATCCCAGAGACCTGGCACCAGCAACTCTCTCCTGTTTGGGAGAGGATCCAGTATACAGGGACCAGGGACCAGCAACACCATCATCCTCCCTAAGATCTCCTCCGAACAGCGGGGGAAGGACTGGGGAGAGGAGGCCCTAGCCCAGGTCCAGACAAACTCAGACAGGAAGGAGGAGAATGGTGGTGAGGGAGAGACAGTGGTGTAATCTGGTCCTCTTAAAACCTTAAGGGTTTTTATGGCCAAATTCAACTGATGGCCTTATTCAATTGCTTTGGATGAATTCAGTGTATATCTTGATCAGATTGAGGGGTTTTAATGGGCATAACGTCTCTGGTGAGAGATATGTGTTGGGCTCACTTGACCTTGATAACCCTGTGTTGGAGACAAAGATAAACTAATATAACATTATCTAGATTTAGGGGCGTATCCCAGAACATCTATTTCTCTCCCCTATTGTTATGTTACCATGTGTACCCAGAATCCCCGGTGACTCCGCGGTCCAGATCCAGACACACCCTGGGCCCAGCCAAGGTTAACGGGATCATTCTCACTGATGACCTTGAGCCCAGACCTCCAGCAGAGACTAACACTGACAGGTACTGTTACTGTCGGCCTCACTGCTAACCGCAGCTATTGTCGGCCTCCCTGCTAACCCCAGCTATTGTCGGACTCACTGCTAACCCCAGCTATTGTCGGACTCACTGCTAACCCCAGCTATTGTCGCCTCCCTGCTAACCCCAGCTATTGTTGGTCTCAATGCTAACCCCAGTTATTGTCGCCTCACTGCTAACCTCATCTCCTACTGACCATGGTGAATGAACGAGATCACCACACATAAATAGGCTGCATCCCAAATGGCACCCTATTCCATATGTTATGTAGGGCCCTCGTCAAAAGTAGTGCACTACACAGGGTATAGCGTGCCATTTGGGACATGTCCCAGGATAGTGAGTGACACAAGACCCTGGTTGGTCTCTCCTCTAAACCTGTTAATCCAAGACAGTAACACAAAACCCTGGTTGGTCTCTCCTCTAAACCTGTTAATCCAGGACAGTAACACAAAACCCCGGTTGGTCTCTCCTCTAAACCTGTTAATCCAGGACAGTAACACAAACCCTGGTTGGTCTCTCCTCTAAAGCTGTTAATCCAGGACAGTAACACAAAACCCTGGTTGCTCTCTCCACTAAACCTGTTAATCCAAGACAGTAACACAAAACCCTGGTTGGTCTCTCCTCTAAACCTGTTAATCCAAGACAGTAACACAAAACCCTGGTTGGTCTCTCCTCTTAACCTGTTAATCCAGGACAGTAACACAAAACCCTGGTTGCTCTCATCTAAACCTGTTAATCCAAGACAGTAACACAAAACCCTGATTGGTCTCTCCTCTAAATTTGTTAATCCAAGACAGTAACACAAAACCCTGGTTGGTCTCTCCTCCAAACCTGTTAATCCAAGACAGTAACACAAAACCCTGCTTGGTCTCTCCTCTAAACCTGTTAATCCAAGACAGTAACACAAAACCCTGGTTGGTCTCTCCTCTATACCTGTTAATCCAGGACAGTAACACAAAACCCTGGTTGTTCTCTCCACTAAACCTGTTAATCCAGGACAGTAACACAAAACCCTGGTTGGTCTCTCCTCTAAACCTGTTAATCCAAGACAGTAACATAACACCCTGGTTAGTCTCTCCTCTAAACCTGTTAATCCAAGACAGTAGCACAAAACCCTGGTTGGTCTCTCCTCTAAACCTGCTAATCCAGGACAGTAACACAAAACCCTGGTTGGTCTCTAACTAAACCTGTTAATCCAGGACAGTATCACAACACCCTGGTTGGTCTCTCCTCTAAACCTGTTAATCCAGGACAGTATCACATCACCCTGGTTGGTCTCTCCTCTAAACCTATTAATCCAAGACAGTAACACAAAACCCTGGTTGGTCTCTCCTCTAAACCTGTTAATCCAGGACAGTATCACAACACCCTGGTTGGTCTCTCCTTTAAACCTGTTAATCCAGGACAGTGACACAAAACCCTGGTTGGTCTCTCCTCTAAACTTGTTAATCCAGGACAGTATCACAAGACCCTGGTTGGTCTCTCCTCTAAACCTGTTAATCCAGGACAGTAACACAAAACCCTGGTTGGTCTCTCCTCTAAACCTGTTAATCCAGGACAGTATCACAACACCCTAGTTGGTTTCTCATCTAAACCTGTTAATCCAGGACAGTATCACAACACCCTGGTTGGTCTCTCCTCTAAACCTGTTAATCCAGGACAGTATCACAACACCTGTGAAACAGAGAGAGGGCCTACCCAAACAGAGTCAATACAGGCTACCTACCCTGTGAAACAGAAAGAGGGGCCTACCCAAACAATACATACTACCTACCCAAACAGAGTCAATACAGACTACCTACCCTGTGAAACAGAGAGGGGGCCTACCCAAACAGTCAATACAGGCTACCTACCCTGTGAAACAGAGAGAGGGGACTCCTCAAACAGAGTCAATAAAGACTACCTACCCTGTGAAACAGAGAGAGGGGCCTACCCAAACAATACAGACTACCTACCCAAACAGAGTCAATACAGACTACCTACCTAAACAATACAGGCTATCTACCCTGTGAAACAGAGAGAGGGGCCTACCCAAACAGAGTCAATACAGGGTACCTACCCTGTGAAACAGAGAGAGGGGCCTACCCAAACAGAGTCAATACAGGCTACCTACCCTGTGAAATAGAGAGGGGGCCTACTCAAACAGAGTCAATACAGGCTACCTAACCTGTGAAATAGAGAGGGGGCCTACCCAACGACAGTCAATAACCTACCTACCCTGTGAAACAGAGAGGGGGCCTACCCAAAGAGAGTCAATACAGGCTACCTACCCTGTGTGGCATGCATACTTCCCAGAGTAATTTGCAGTAACGGTAGAGAACCAGAGCGCGTTCCCCCGTCCTGTCACAGCCCCGTCGTCTCTGAGGAAATCTCTGTCTCTATTGGTTCCCCCCTCGGCCCTCGACCAATCAGCTTCCTCAAAGCTGGCTGTGATGTTGTAGAGGCGCTCACAGAGACCGGCGGACTGTGGTTTAGTACATTGCATGACAAACCCCTCCCCAGAGAAAGCCTTGTAGCCGTACGTCTCTGTCTCTGAGCCTGGCTTCAAACCTACACGTGTCACACAAGACAGACATCTCTCATTCCACACAGATGTATGTATAATGTAATTAATACTGAAGGCATATGATAGGTCTGTATGCACATGGAATACCTACCTGGTCAAATCTATTAATGTTGTTTTGATAATAAAGATAAGTACCTTCTTCCTTGACCCAGCCACTTTCACAGAAGTATCTCTGCAGAAAACATGTGATGATTGCTAAAGCAATATTTCATATATGGCAACATCCATTTCCTGGTTAGATTAAGAGATCTACTTTGCTAGAGTTCACACCATCTGTGGGTTTCTGTGCATCTGTGGGTGTAGGTAGCCGGAGTGTGAAGTGTGTCTGTAAGTATGCAAGGCTGATCTGTGATGTAAGAGAAGACAGCGTTTCACTTGAATTTATAAATTTTAGTATTTTCCTCCCCGAAGAACTCACCAATTAGTCGTCTTTGTTGCAAGTGTAAAACATTTATTGAAGCCCAGTGTCAATACATTAGTAATACGGAACAGTGGTGAGTATACAGACCATTACATGGCAAACAGAGTAGGGTGGACAGATATGTTCTGTAATGAATGATACAGGCTTTGGCACAGCCTCTCAAGACTTGGTTTGACATCTGTTGACAGAATCAGAGAGGCTGTGTCCCATATATTACACTACTTTGGACCAGGTCCCATAGTCCCTATGCACATTTTATGCCCAGGCTTAAATACCCAAATAAAGGCTCAATGAAAACACAATAAGAAATGCCCACATTGAGGACTACTACTGTCTAGATAAAACAGAACTAAAACACAAAATAAGTAAACACAAAACAAGACACATTTAATCAGTCATAAATGACTTCATCAATACCTGTTATAACCCCATCTACCGTACTCATATCATGTGGATTATGTGTAAATTCTTCATCTATATATCCTGTCTGGACATTCTGTTTATAGTTGTAAGCATCTTTCACCAGGTCAAATTCATGGTTCATGTAAATGTACTTGGTGATTCGATTCTGATTCTTATCATAGCAGACTCCTACATACAGCCCTATGAAATATCAGGGCCAAGGAATTAATGCATTTCTTCTCTATGTCACTTCTGTTTCATGTTTCTGGGGAGTGTACGTACATTCAGGTGTGACTTGCTGCTGTGCGTGTGGTCTTTCCTTTAATCAATGAAAGTTTTTTTTGGGGGGGTCTGGCCCCCGACTGGGAACAGAGAGAAACAGGTAGAGCGAGAAAGACAATTCTTCTGTCCACTGGACAAGCAGAGCATGCCGTGGTAGTTTTGAATGGAAGTCAATGGGTCTTAAAGTAACTGTCCAGTGAAAATCTCACTTTTTAAAGTTCATATTCCATTAACTCATAACCAAATAATGTCCTATACTCATATTTGTGGCCAAAGCATACATTTGAGAAACCCCCCACAAAACCCCCCACCTCAAACCTATATCTCAAATACACCACTTGCTATTGCCTCATAGAACATGATGTCATGTTGGCTCATTGGCTGAGCTCATTGCCAATCAGCGGTCTATTCGCATGAATATTTTTAATGACCAGTATACGCCCACACCATTCTGTTTCTGGGGTACGGCAGCACCATTCCAACACAGAAAAGCTGCTTTTAAAAAATAAAAATAAACGATTTCACTCATGTAGGTAATAATTGCACATTAATCACGTTAGATGCATTTATTTCACTCATCTTTCAGGGTAACAGGTCTATAGTCTGTCTGGAGGATTCTGTTGTAATAACATGATCTACATAATAATGTTATGGTATAACATTCCCCCATCTTGTCCTAATATACAGTATAATCGGAGTAGGGTGAAGTTGGCCTTAGATGCTGACCTTGGGTCAGTTTAGCATTGTCCCCACTAATGGTTGAGGATTGGGGGAGGGGAAGCTGATCCTAGCTCTGTACCTTGAGGAAACTTGACCCCGGAGCAGGGTTGGGGTCAATTTGAAGTAAAAAAAAATAATAAAAAAATAAAAATACAGAGATTCAATTTCAATAGATGCTATTATTTCATTTTGAATGTCAGTTTACTTTGTGAATTGACTGAACCCAAACCCTGCCCTGGAGCCTATATAATCACAGAATGGTCCTACCATCCTTTGGGGGGCGCCGTCTGGTCCTGGCAGGCATACGGTAGCGCAGCTCCTTCCAGAAGGGTGAGGAGAGGGGTTTGGAGTGGGAGCCCCTCCAGGTGACGGTGTGTCCTGACTGGGCCAGCAGCCGCAGGGCCTCAGGGAGGGAGTCCAGCTCCAGATCCACCTAAAAATAATACAGAATAATGTAGCGGATTTTGGGGGGTAGCCCCGACCGGGACTTGAACGGAGGAACACCGACTGCCAACCCAACAGCTTAGTTGTTACACCAAGAGATCTGAACCCCTTGACGAGATCACTAGGTGTTGTGTTAAGGTCACTACAATCACTCATTTAGCTTATAGTGCTTTTCATTACAAAATAGATTCTCGAAAAAACACTAAAAACGAACAAGCACAACCAATTGCAAAAGTGGAAAAATACAAAGTGTTTCTAGTCTGCTTTGGAAAGGAAATGGAGTTGAAGCAGTTTGAAAGGAAATGGAGTCTTCATGGTGCCGCTTGCTTGGTGGTGCCCCTTGCTTAGTGGTGTTGCAGACTCTGTGGCCTTTCAGAACAGGTGTATATATACTGAGATCATGTGACAGATCAAGTGACACTTAGATTGCACACAGGTGACTTTATTGAACTAATTATGTGACTTCTGAAGGTAATTGGTTGCACCAGATCTTATTTAGGGGCTTCATAGCAAAGGGGGTGAATACATATGCACGCACCACTTTTCCAGTATTTATTTTTTAGAATTTTGTGAAACAAGTTTTTATTAAATTTTTCGCTTCACCAATTTGGACTATTTTGTGTATGTCCATTACATGAAATCCAAATAAAAATCCATTTAAATTACAGGTTGTAATGCAACAAAATAGGAAGAATACCAAGGGGGATGAATACTTTTGCACGGCACTGTAGGCATAACTCGTCCATAGGCATAACTACCTGGCTGTCTGGGGCTGACTCTGTTTGGATGAGGACTAGCCAGGTCTGCCGTTCCACCAGTGCAGCATGGAGCCCAGTGAGCAGACCATACTGGCTGTCCTGCCCTGGGTTCAGCCCCAGGCTGCTGGGCACCAGGATCAGTCTCCGGCTCTGCTCTATACACCCCAGCACCGCCTCAGCCACCGCTGGAAACACATAGCACATACTGTACTGATACAGGAACAGGAACAGGAACAGGAATAGGAATAGGAACAGGAACGGGAACGGGAACGGGAACGGTAACATGAACGGGTACAGGAACAGGTACAGGAACAGGTACAGGAACAGGAACAGGAACAGGAATAGGAACAGGAACGGGAACGGGAACGGTAACATGAACGGGTACAGGAACAGGTACAGGAACAGGTACAGGAACAGGAACAGGAATAGGAACAGGAATGGGAACGGGAACGGTAACATGAACAGGTACAGGAACAGGAACAGGAACAGGAACAGGTACAGGAACAGGTACAGGTAAAGGAACAGATACGGATACAGGAACAGGAACAGGAACAGGAACAGGTAAAGGTAAAGGTACAGGAACAGGAACAGGAACAGGTACGGATATGGGTACAGGAACAGGAACAGGAACAGGAAATGGTACAGGAACAGGAACAGGTACAGGAACAGAAACAGGAACAGGAACGGGTACGGGAATGGGAATGGGAACGGGTACAGGAACAGGTACGGATATGGGTACAGGAACAGGAACAGACACAGGAAATGGTACAGGAACAGAAACAGGAACAGGAACAGGTACAGGAACAGGAATGGGTACAGGAACAGATAAAGGAACAGGAACGGGTACGGGAATGGGAACAGGAACAGGAACAGGAACAGGAACAGGAACGGGTACAGGAACAGGAACGGGTACAGGAACAGGAAATGGTACAGGAACAGGTACAGGAACAGGTACAGGTAAAGGAACGGATACAGGTACAGGAACAGGAACAGGTAAAGGTACAGGAACAGGAACAGGAACAGGTACGGATATGGGTACAGGAACAGGAACAGGAACAGGAACAGGAAATGGTACAGGAACAGAAACAGGAACAGGTACAGAAACAGAAACATGAACAGGAAATGGTATAGGAACAGGAACAGGAACGGGTACAGATAAAGGAGCAGAAACAGGAATAGGTACAAGAACAGTGCATACACACACACACACACACACACACACACACACACACACACACACACACCAGTATGAGGACTGATGTGAGGACAGTGGACTGACTCACCCTCCCCAGGGAGCACGTCACGGTCGTAGAGACACAGGCTGTAGCCATACTCCTCCTCCAGCACCTCCTCCACCTGACGCCTGTCCTCCTCACTGACGCCTGACTCTGAGTCACTCTTATAACACAACACATAGGCATCGTAACGCTTCCCATCTGAAACACACCATTCAGACACATTATAACACAGGACTTAGACATTATAACACAGGACATAGGCATTATAACACAGGACATAGGCATTATAACACAGGACATAGGCATTATAACACAGGACATAGGCATTATAACACAGGACATAGACATTATAACACAGGACATAGGCATTATAACACAGGACATAGACATTATAACACAGGACATAGGCATTATAACACAGGACATAGGCATTATAACACAGGACATAGGCATTATAACACAGGACATAGGCATTATAACACAGGACATAGGCATTATAACACAGGACATAGACATTATAACACAGGACATAGGCATTATAACACAGGACATAGACATTATAACACAGGACATAGACATACCACAGGACATAGGCATTATAGCACAGGACATAGACATAACACAGGACATAGGCATTATAGCACAGGACACAGAAATAATAACACAGGACATAGACATTATAGCACAGCACATAGGCGTCATAACACATCCCATCTGAAATAACACAATTAATCCAAATCATGTGGTGAAACACGATCTACAACAAGACTGTTTCAATGTGACATTGGCATGTTTGGTGCAAGGCATTATTCTCACCAGCGGTGTTGTGATGATGCCAACCCAGATCATCTCTGAGAAACAGAATGAGGTCCACCTTCAGCTTGACATAGACAACAGTCACCACCACCAACGTCACGGCAAAGACCTCTACTATACCCAACACCAGGAAGTGAAACTGGGGTGGACCTAAAGGAGGCCATGAAATACACATGAACACACACACAGCCACGCACGCACACACGCACATACACACAAATAAACCTGATAATATCAAACAGCTGTTACTGTACAGCGGAAAGAGAAACTGGAGGAAAGAAATCTGAGATAATCATTAGAATTTCACACAGAAGTGATAATAAACTCTTCTTGATTAAATGTCATGGTAAGCTAAGAGCAGAAGAGAGGGTTCTGTGAAATGGCCAGTAGAGTTTGATAAAGGCAGACTCTGTAATATTTGTAATGATTGGAAAGCAAAGACTGTGCCTTTTAATGGGACATAAAATAATAATCTACCTCATACTCATTATTCAGTAGATAAGTGTTGAAATGTCCCTTTAAGAGGCTGCTTGACTTACTCCTCTGTTTGAAGGTGATAGAGACGTTGGAGGTCCCAGATGGAGTCTCCAATTTACAGGTGTATCTGTTCCACAGCTGCTCCTCAGACACCTGCCTGATCACCAGCGATACCAGGTGATGGCCATTCTCTCTGGAGGAAACAGTCAAGTGTGTTGTGTTAACTGTGGAGAACCACGTTTCTTTACTCGTTTTAGAGGGATGAGTAACTGGGCTGATAAACCAGGGAAACAGTCTTCAGAAGGAAAAAAAAGCTGATGTCATCATATCAACTGATCAATCAATCTCATGATAGTATACTTGTCTACTGTTCAGCGACTATGCCGTTTGCTGTAAATGCATATTTCACATCCTTTATCTGGGCTTGATTGGGCTTTCCTTGCACAACGGAACCAATAGAATAGTCACAAAAGTGCTCCAGGCAGGCTGAAGGAAGCGCTCAAAGTATTTGAAAGATTTTAAATAGTATTTGAACCCAGGTCGTTTCTGTAGTGACTGTACATGCTCACTGTGAAGTATTGTAAAACACTGGTAGGGCCTCCATGTTCTCCTCCACAAAATATATGTTTTCCATCCAGTGGAAGGAGTCAAAATCAGAGGACAGGACAGCCCTGCAGACCACCACCACAGTGGATCCTGGAGAAAACACACACAACATTCACTAACACTTTACTTAGAGCAGGGATGGGCAACTCTGATGGGGGTGAAGGCCACAGGCATGGGCAACTCTGATGGGGGTGAAGGCCACAGGGATGGGAAACTCTGATAGGGGTGAAGGCCACAGGGATGGGCAACTCTGATGGGGGTGAAGGCCACAGGGATGGGAAACTCTGATGGGGGTGGAGGCCACAGGGATGGGAAACTCTGATAGGGGTGAAGGCCACAGGGATGGGCAACTCTGATGGGGGTGAAGGCCACAGGGATGGGCAACTCTGATGGGGGTGGAGGCCACAGGGATGGGAAACTCTGATAGGGGTGGAGGCCACAGGGATGGGCAACTCTTATGGGGGTGGAGGCTACAGGGATGGGAAACTCTGATAGGGGTGAAGGCCACAGGGATGGGAAACTCTGATGGGGGTGGAGGCCACAGGGATGGGAAACTCTGATGGGGGTGGAGGCCACAAATAATCTGAACTTATCTGAACCATGATTACTAAGTTTAGATAAGATAGTTGGCCGTTAGACTAACTTACCAATCTATAAAATGTTAGCTGACATGGCCTAATTGAGTGACTATCAGTGACTGGCATAACAAGATAAAAACTGTTGATGCACAACCACATTTTGAAATTGCTTTTTGTTCTATCTCGCAACAGTAAGTTGAGACCCCGACTGAGTCCCCCAAAAGGTGTGTGTGGGGGGGGGTTGATCCTTGTGCCTGGGCCACAAGTTGCCCATCCCTGACTTAGAGCATACAGTTACTTATAATGTATTTTACTTGTTGTAACAAGGCTTACAACGCCTTATGAATTAATCATAAAGCATTAGACCTGTACACCTTCAGTAAAGTGTTACTGAACATTCTAGAATGTAGATCAAACACAAAACATAATTCACATGGATATTGCATACACACACACGCAGGTACACATACACACACACACGCACGCGCACACACACACGCACACACACTTGACTGAAAACGCTGATTTACACCCATACAGATAGGTAGAGGAACTCACCCATATGTACTTCAATAAACTCCCCATCCTGAGGGCTAATGATCTTTGGCTTTAAATGGGAACTTCCTGTACAAACAATAATATCACTGCAGTTAAAACAGAAATATCACTGTAGTTAAAACAGAAATATCACTAGTTAAAACAGAAATATCCCTGTAGTTAAAACAGAAATATCCCTGTAGTTAAAACAGAAATATCACTGCAGTTAAAACAGAAATATCACTGTAGTTAAAACACAAACATGAATGTAGTTAAAACATAAACATGAATGTAGTTAAAAGGGAACAATACATTCACTTTCTATCAATTGTTTTGAACAAAATAAACCATAACTATGGGCAAAAGTTACAGATCCTTGTTCTTGCATTGACTTTAGCTTTCCCCTAGAATCCAGATTCAGATCAACCAAACATTGAATAAATCTTAATTGACAAATACATTTCAAGGTATCTTTGCAAAATGTCAGAAAGTCCAAAACCATACAGCAGGGTTGGAGTCAATTCCATTTAAATTCCAGTCGATTTAGGAATTGCACTGAAATTCAAATTCAAATTCAAATTCTCTTCAATGCTTTACAATGAGTAACATTTTTGAATTGGAATTGAAATTTGGTTTACTTTCTGAATTGACTGGAATTGAAATGAATTGACCCCAACCCTGATATACAGTACTGTACAGTAGCTTCCTACCTTGTTTAATTGTCCGCTCCATGGTTTTGGACAAGGTAAACACCTGTCCATCATGGAGGTTTGAGTTGTATGTATAGTATGAAGTGCAGGTATAGTAACCACTGTCACTCTCAGTAGCACTTTCCAGGTATCCATCGCCAAAGTCAGAGGGTAACTCTGTGTCACAGTTCTACAATACATTAATCAATACACAGGTAATAACAGGCAATAAACAGGCAATAAACAGGTATTACACATGTAATAAACAGGTAATACACAGGTAATAAACAGGTAATACACATGTGGTCCTCTGTAGCTCAGCAGGTAGAGCACGGCGCGTGTAACGCCAGGGTAGTGGGTTCGATACCCGGGACCACCCATACACAAAAATGTATGAACGCATGACTGTAAGTCGCTTTGGATAAAAGCGTCTGCTAAATGGCATATTATTATTATATTATGTAATAAACAGGTAATAATCATGTAATAAACAGGTAATAACAGGCAATAAACAGGCAATAGACAGGTATTACACATGTAATAAACAGGTAATACACATGTAATAAACAGGTAATAAACAGGTAATAAACAGGTAATACACATGTAATAAACAGGTAATAACAGGCAATAAACAGGTAATAAACAGGTAATACACATGTAATAAACAGGTAATAACAGGCAACAAACAGGCAATAAACAGGTATTACACATGTAATAAACAGGTAATACACAGGTAATAAACAGGTAATAAACAGGTAATAAACAGGCAATAAACAGGCAATAAACAGGTAATACACATGTAATACACAGGGAGTTTGTCCTAGCCACCGTGCTTCTACATCTGCATTGCTTGCTGGTTGGGGTTTTAGGCTGGGTTTCTGTATAAGCACTTTGTGACTTTATAAATACATGTGATTAATACACATGTTATAAATAGGTAATAAACGGGCAATAAACTGGTAATAAACTGGTAATGAACAGGTAATTCAAAGCCTGTCTATTGACGCTATTCGCAAAACTGAGAGTTGTTTTTGCTGCACCATCCATGACTGGTGAACTAAAACATTGATGCTGGCCCCTACGCTAGCTTGGACAGCCACCCAGGCTAGGGGAAAACATGATATACCAGGGAAATACCCTGTGGCTTTTTGCCTAGTGGAATAAATCACCTTCAACAGACTATTCAATAATACTTTGCCAACGGCTAGGGGGAAAACACACCTCCTCAAGCAGATGTAATGACATACAGTGGGAAAAAAAGTATTTAGTCAGCCACCAATTGTGCAAGTTCTCCCACTTAAAAAGATGAGAGAGGCCTGTAATTTTCATCATAGGTACACGTCAACTATGACAGACAAAATGAGAAAAAAAAATCCAGAAAATCACATTATAGGATTTTTTATGAATTGATTTGCAAATTATGGTGGAAAATAAGTATTTGGTCAATAACAAAAGTTTCTCAATACTTTGTTATATACCCTTTGTTGGCAATGACACAGGTCAAACGTTTTCTGTAAGTCTTCACAAGGTTTTCACACACTGTTGCTGGTATTTTGGCCCATTCCTCCATGCAGATCTCCTCTAGAGCAGTGATGTTTTGGGGCTGTCGCTGGGCAACACAGACTTTCAACTCCCTCCAAAGATTTTCTATGGGGTTGAGATCTGGAGACTGGCTAGGCAACTCCAGGACCTTGAAATGCTTCTTACGAAGCCACTCCTTCGTTGCCCAGGCGGTGTGTTTGGGATCATTGTCATGCTGAAAGACCCAGCCATGTTTCATCTTCAATGCCCTTGCTGATGGAAGGAGGTTTTCACTCAAAATCTCACGATACATGGCCCCATTCATTCTTTCCTTTACACGGATCAGTCGTCCTGGTCCCTTTGCAGAAAAACAGCCCCAAAGCATGATGTTTCCACCCCCCATGCTTCACAGTAGGTATGGTGTTCTTTGGATGCAACTCAGCATTCTTTGTCCTCCAAACACGACGAGTTGAGTTTTTACCAAAAAGTTATATTTTGGTTTCATCTGACCATATGACATTCTCCCAATCCTCTTCTGGATCATCCAAATGCACTCTAGCAATCTTCAGACTGGCCTGGACATGTACTGGCTTAAGCAGGGGGGACACGTCTGGCACTGCAGGATTTGAGTCCCTGGCGGCGTAGTGTGTTACTGATGGTAGGCTTTGTTACTTTGGTCCCAGCTCTCTGCAGGTCATTCACTAGGTCCCCCCGTGTGGTTCTGGGATTTTTGCTCACCGTTCTTGTGATCATTTTGACCCCACGGGGTGAGATCTTGCGTGGAGCCCCAGATCGAGGGAGATTATCAGTGGTCTTGTATGTCTTCCATTTCCTAATAATTGCTCCCACAGTTGATTTCTTCAAACCAAGCTGCTTACCTATTGCAGATTCAGTCTTCCCAGCCTGGTGCAGGTCTACAATTTTGTTTCTGGTGTCCTTTGACAGCTCTTTGGCCTTGGCCATAGTGGAGTTTGGAGTGTGACTGTTTGAGGTTGTGGACAGGTGTCTTTTATACTGATAACAAGTTCAAACAGGTGCCATTAATACAGGTAACGAGTGGAGGACAGAGGAGCCTCTTAAAGAAGAAGTTACAGGTCTGTGAGAGCCAGAAATCTTGCTTGTTTGTAGGTGACCAAATACTTATTTTCCACCATAATTTGCAAATAAATTCATTAAAAATCCTACAATGTGATTTTCTGGATTTTTTTTCTCTCAATTTGTCTGTCATAGTTGACGTGTACCTATGATGAAAATTACAGGCCTCTCTCATCTTTTTAAGTGGGAGAACTTGCACAATTGGTGGCTGACTAAATACTTATTTTCCCCACTGTATGTCTTTCGTTTTAACCAAAGGCAAGTAAGTAGAACTAGTGGAAACTCACCATCACTGAATATTTACTACTACTTTGCCAACTGGTGGAGGAGGGGGACAAAGAAAAGAAGAAGCCATACCTTGTACCACGTATATTTCAGTTTGGTGAAGTTTTGTGGGATGCTGTGGTCCGACGTGCATGTATACTTTCTGCAGGACTCTCCCAGATAGCAAGTTGATAGATACACATCCATGTCTGTGTAGCACTGGCCAGAGAACACTGTGATGTTAAACCACGCTGTCCTCAGGGGCTGGCCACTGGCATTGCTGCAACGGTCCAGAGAAAGATATGACAATCAATCAATCAATCAAGCAATTGATCATTCAATCAACCAATCAATCAAACCATCAACCATTAATTCAATCAATCAATCAATCAACAGAATAAAATAAAATAAAATACATCAGACGGAAGGAGAAGACAATTGAAGAACAAAAGTATGATTGATAAAACGGACAATAAAAGGCCATCTAGATGTGTAAGTGACAGACATACAGCAGTGAGCAGGAGTAGGACCCCTGTTCGTTGGGGGAGACCCTCAAGATGACGAGAGTGTCTTCAGACCTCCACACCACAGGCTCCTGCAGCTCCCCAGGCCCAGAGTGGTTGCGCCATGCCAGGGTCAGGTTCCCCTCCCTGTGCCCTGCCCTGGTGGTCCGCAGCGGGCACTGCAGCACTGCCATTTCTCCCTCCCGGACATAAACAGGACCTGGACACACAACTTACATGGAGATGGAGGAGCGTCACATGACGAACAGCCTCCTCTGACCAACTCTGTGGAAGAACATCCAAGATAGACCATCTCAGTGGAGGACTGAGGGCATCCTATTCCCTATATAGGCCACTACTTTTGACCAGGGTCCATGGCAGCCTATTCCCTACATTGTGCACTACTTTTGACCAGGGTCCATGGCACCCTATTCCCTATATAGGGCACTACTTTTGACCAGGATCCATGGCAGCCTATTCCCTACATAGTGCACTACTTTTGACCAGGGTCCATGACACCCTATTCCCTATATAGGGCACTACTTTTGACCAGGGTCCATGGCAGCCTATTCCCTACATAGTGCACTACTGTTGACCAGGGCTCCCCATTGGGCACTATGTAGGGAACAGGGTGCCATGGTCCCTGGTCAAAGGTAGTGCACTATATAGGGTAGCCTAAATGTACTGTACAAATATTTTATGCGGTACAAATAAACATTTCACAACAACCTTCAAATTGTTAGAGGGTGCTCAATAGTACAACAATTAATGGTGAAAGGTTTGTTGTAAAAATTGTCCTTTGGTTGGCTATCACCAGTTTCTAGGGCAGGATTCTCATCAAATGTTACTTATAAAACATGTGTAACCTGCTAATTCTAACATACCTAAGGATGTGGAGAGGAGGAGGATCATAAACAGTGGGTTCATCTTCACCATCTTCTTAATTCACACACAGACAAACACACAAACACACACAGTGAGAGAAAGTCAGTGGGGAAAAAAGCCCCATGAATGGCAGGTAATATATATATATATATATATATATATATATATATATATATATATATATATATATATATTAAGAATGTATATTGCGGAGAAAATTAAGAGAACTTTTCATAAAAGTATTTACAAAAATATAAACAGGTACTACCAGATCAGCATAACAGTATTATGTTATAGAAGGTCTTATGACTATATATAGAATAAGACTAGCCTACAATACAACAATTAATAACTTACTCAGCTGTGAGTGTGGAGGTAAATTCCAAGATTCCGAGAGTACTGTGTATTTTCGCAGACCATTAACAGAAACTCAAGTCACGCTTTCTGTTCTAGGCTACTTCCCTTTTCACTTTAGAATATCAATTTCGTTCTCGGTATGAATTGGAATATCTATATTAATGTTATATTATATTTCACATGGCTCCTCCTATAATCTATAGTCAAATAGACTGAGTGAATAAACCTATTGACTCAGTTTAGTGGTCTATTTGCATGCTACACGCATACTAACTGTAAGATATCAAAGTGAAACTTTCTGATTCTAGTGAAATTGCAGGTTCTATATCGTGGAGCTCCGCCCCATAGGGGAGCTCTGCTCCTAGTGGTTTACCCTCTGCCCTAAGGCAGAACAGCCTGAAGCAAATTTATGCACACACCTGCAGCCAATGGGAGCACAGGTGCCCCTATAAAAGGGGACACATCCCCTCACTCAGCCTCCCTTTTATCTTCAGCGACTGGACGACTAGACTGAAGAAGCCAAGAAGAGAAGAAGACTCAGGAAGAAACCGCCGTCGATGATCCAGCCATCGACGTCTTCTAAAATGAGCACACCAGGAGATTTTCCACCCCCAAAAGCCCTTTTTAGGGCTCAGTGCCGATGCACCGCCATGACACCTGCGGACCCCCACGACCTTTGTTTCGTGTGTTTGGGGCCGCAGCATGCCAAGGAAGGAGCCGGCAATCCCCCGAATTGCGCCTCCTGCGCCCTCCTTCCTATGAAGGAGAGGAAGCAGCGTTGGGCGTTTTTTAGGGAGGATATCCCCCTAGAGGACGTATTGTCTCTTCTCGCCTCTGCTTCAGAGGCGTCGTCGGACAGTGCTGGCTCAGGGGATGATAAGGAGGGAGACGCAGAGATGGATGTTCCAATGGAACAATCCGACCCTCTAGCGCCAACCTTCAAGGCCCCCTTCCCTATGGGGAGTACGAGGTCTGAAGGCTCCTTATGCGAGGACGACACGGGCTCTGTTACGTCAGCAGCCCTGTCCTTCGCAGCGGCCTCTCTGCGTTCGGATTTTCCCGAACTCATTGAGAGAGCCGCCAATCGACTCGACATAGCGCTGCCCCCTGCTCCCCCCCCTGTGGAGGTTGACTTGATGGAGGGCGGCCCCTACTCCAAACCAAGGAAGGCAGCTGAGCCGATGGCTCCGGCTATGCCTTCCCTTGGGAAATATGTCGAGGGCTCGTGGGACACACCCCTGGCGGCGCGTTCGCCGGCCAAGATGTACATCCCATTCACGAGAGTGGCTGGACGTGAGTGGGCGGCTAAGGGAATCCCTAAGCTCGAGAGCGCCATGGCGGCGTATCTAGTGCCGGGTTCGAGTCCCTGGGCGGCCTCCAAGAAAGCCATCTTACCAGCACAAAAAGACAGATTCACAGCACAGCTGGCTGAAAAGTCTTTCACGCTGGGAGCCCAAACTGTGTCAGCGACTAACAACATCGCCCTCCTCGCGGCCTCCCTATCCCGCCTAACAACGGGTAGGTCAGAGTTGACCAGCGACGAGATTGAAGAGGCGTCCAGGATTTCTGGCGCTATTCTTCACTTGACACAGGCGTCAGCGATATGCGCAGGCCGGTCCATGGCCACCTCGGTGGTCATGGAACGTCACCTCTGGCTGTCAATGACAGCCATGAAGGAGACGGACAGGGCCTCGCTACTGAACGCTCCCGTCTCTAGCGAGGGCCTCTTTGGGGTCGCCGTTAAAGAGGCGACGGAACGTTTCGGTAAGCTGGACGAGGAGAAGAAGCACCTGGCTAAACACCTGCCATTGGCAGGCAAGTTTAGCAGGGCCTCAACCAAACCGTCAACCTCCAACGCCCCCAGTAGAACTACAGGGAGGCGACGGGCCAGGCGACAGGCGCCTACCACCGACAGCAGGCGAGCGGGCTCGGCCCCTCCAGCGACGACGGTGGTGGCGACGATCCCGCCGGCGAGAGAGGTCGTCACGAAACCGTCCTGGCAACACCGGAAGGTCAGCCAGAAAAGACGGCACCAATGACGAGACGAGGGGGAGAGGACGGATGACGGCTCGGCGCAAGACGCGACAGAGCCCACTGTTCCCCCCCACCCTACTGTTCAGGGCATGGAGGGAAATGTTTATTGTTGTTGTGTGAATAAAGAGCTGGCTCTCACTGACATTGTCACAAAAGGGCCTGTCTTCCATGACACATTGCAGAGTACTTCACGTCCTATGAATTTCTCTCACCATCCTGAGTGTAGCTCAACCCACCAAGAGTGCGTAGTTGAACACACTCAGGAGAGGAAAGAGAAAAGGCAGCAAGGCGTAGCCTTAGCTCACCTAATAAAGATATTTTACTACAGACTCCTAGGAGCTCTGTAGTAAAGGTCTCACATAGCAGGCAGCCGTCTCAGTCTAAATATGACATGAAGACGCAGCCGCTAGCTGGGAATGACGCCTTGCTTCAGGCTAACGCCTCAGCCAGCGCAGCTCAGACCCGTGCGACGTTCACGGAGGGCGGGAATACTAGAGTTACAGGTGTAACCAATGTATGGAAGCCCCCGGCTAATTCAGAACGTAACAATGCCCATTACTCTGAGTGCAGCTCACCACACCCAGAGTGTGCTGTTGAGCAGCCTCATGAGACCAGTGAAAAAGAGGTATTGTGGCGCCACCTTGTGGTACCAGTCAGAGACCACACTTTCCAGACTCTTTTGAGTACTGCAGTGGACGGATCTCATGACAAGCAGCAGTCTCAGTCAGACAATGACATGATGACGCAACTGCTATCCGGGGAGGGCGCTCTGTCTCAGGTTAATACCTCAGTCAGTGCAGCCCAAAACCGTGCTGCGTTCACGGAGGGCCGGAATACTAGAGCTACAGACGTAACTAACGTATCAAGGCCTCCGTTTCTCTCAGAACGAGCTGATGTTTCCTCTCCCTTTCGAGGGGGCTCGCCTTGGGCTATTCCACCAACCCAGTGCTGGGGAATAGCGGCGGCGAGGGCCATAGAGGAATACAGGTCCTTCCTACTGGACGCACCACAGCTTCGTGCGCGCCCGCTTTCTCTGCATTGCTGGCAGTGGCAACGAAGCTGTACCCTCTCACGCTGGCTAGAACAGACGTTGCAGAAGGGTTATGCCCTCCAATTCCATCGAACCCCACCCCCGTTCAGGGGAGTGGTGGAGACGGTGATGAAAACGCCGGACAAAGTAGCCGCTCTGATGTCAGAGATTACGGAACTTTTGGCGAAGGAGGCGGTCACAGTAGTTCCCCGGGAGCAGAGGAACAAAGGGCTGTATTCGCCTTATTTCCTAGTGCCCAAAAAGACGGGGAGAGTGAGGCCGATTTTGGATTTACGCACTCTCAACGAGAGCATAACCAAACGACCCTTCCGAATGCTGACGACAAAACGTCTACTGGAATGTGTCCAGAAAGGAGACTTTTGTACAAGCATAGACCTAAAGGACGCGTACTTCCATGTGCCGATACAATCGCGTCACAGGAAGTTTCCTGCGGTTCGCCTTTCAAGGGGTGGCGTACGAGTTCACGAGGATGCCATTCGGGTACGCCCTGGCACCTCGAACGCTTTTCCAAATGTGTAGAGGCGGCATTGGAGCCGCTACGTCGTCAAGGGATAAGGCTATTAGCCTACCTAGACGACCTGCTGGTTCTCGCCCCGTCAGCAGAGCTGGCGTTCACTCACACAACACAGACAGTGATTCACCTCACGCGTCTGGGGTTCGCTGTGAATTGGAAAAAGAGCGCACCCTGGGGATACAGCTAGACACTGCAAGGATGAGGGCTCGAATCTCGGACCCTCGAAGGGTAGCATTGTTGCTAGCCCTGAGGAAGTGCCGACCGAATCACACAGTGACGGCGCTATCGATCATGTCACTTTTGGGTCTCATGTCGTCAGCCCACTCTGTGGTCCCGCTGGGACTTCTGCACATGCGCAGAATACAGCGATGGTTCGCCCAACTAAGACTAGACCCAGTGCGTCAACGTCATCGGTTGGTGGTGGTTCCTCTCTCGCTAAGAGCAGACCTGGACTATTGGAGGAACCCGAGCGTTCTCACGCACGGAGTCCCGATGGGCAAGGTGTCATCCTACATTCCAGTATTTACAGATGCCTCTCTGACTGGATGGGGAGGGACATGTCAGACTCAGCGATAAGAGGTGTATGGCCTCAATCAGGTCGTCACATAAACCTCTTGGAGTTGGAAACGGTTCGACTGGTTTTGACCCACTTCGCGCCTACCCTTCGGGGTCGCGATGTGCTGGTCTGGTCAGACAACCGAACCACAGTGGCCCACATAAATCGCCAGGGAGGGGTCAGGTCATCTGCCCTCCACCGGGCGGCAGAGGAATTGTGGCTGTGGGCTCACAAGCACCTTCGCTCGTTGAGAGCAGCACACATTCCGGGCTACTTGAACGTAGGAGCAGACCTCATGTCAAGAGGGGGTCCTCGAGACGACGAGTGGTGTCTGCATCCAGACATTGTTCTCCGAATTTGGGAACAGTTCAGGAGAGCCGAGGTGGATCTGTTCGCATCACGAGTGAACGCGCAATGTCCCCTATGGTTCTCTCTGAGGGAACAGGACGAGCCACCACTGGGGAAGAGACGCATTCGCGCACTACCCGTGGCCGAAAGTTCTCCTGTACGCATTCCCTTCGCTGTCTTGCATTCTCCCACTGCTAGCCAGGGTGAGATCAGAGGAGCTGTCAGTGATACTGATAGCGCCCGATCGCCCGGGGGCTCCGTGGTTTGCGGAGATGAGTCAGATGTTGATTGCGCCACCTTGGCCAATTCCACATCGACGAGACGCGTTGACCCAGGCGGGAGGCTCGATAGGGCAGTGGCCCATAATCGGCCAACCACTGAAGGCTTGGCTCCTGAATGGGACAGGTTGAGGCGCCGTGGGTTATCTGATGCAGTGATCAGAACCATACAAGGTGCACGAGCCGGTTCCACTTCTAGGATGTATACCAGCAGATGGAACGTTTTCTCACGATGGTGTGACACACAGGGCGTAGACCCCATGAACTGTCAGGTGGAGAGTGTGCTCTCTTTTCTGCAGTTTATGTTTGATAAGCAGAAATCGCCCTCCACCATTCGGGTGTTTGCAGCGGCAATTTCAGCTGGTCATAAGGGGTTTGACGGAAAGAACGTGTTCAGTCACCCATTAGTGAAATGTTTCTTATTGGGAACGCGGCGGCTTAGGCCAATGCCTAGAGCCACGCTGCCCCAGTGGGATTTGGCCTTGGTTCTCGAAGCGCTATGTAAGTCGCCGTTCGAGCCATTGAATCAAATACCCCTCAAGATGTTGTCTATCAAGACGGCACTGTTGCTCGCCTTGACTACCGCTAAGCGTGTCAGTGATTTGTGTGCCCTGTCGACGAGACCCAACTGCCTTGCCATTAATGGCGATCTGAGCAGAGCGGTGTTACGTCCTAACCCGGCGTTTGTGCCGAAGGTTATTAGCAGTGCATATAGATCACAGACCGTAGAGTTGTGGGCTTTTTTCTCCCCCCTCCTCATAGGGAGAGGAGTGAGGAAAAGCTTAATTGTCTGTGCCCAGTGCGCGCTTTGGCGTGTTACGTTGAGCGCACAGCAGCGGTTAGGTCATCGCCTCAGCTGTTTGTGTGTCACTGGTGCGGCTGCATTAGGTAGACCACTTTCAAAACAGCGATTGTCTCATTGGCTTTGTGAAGGTATTGAGACAGCGTACGAGGCAGCGGGGCGACAACTGCCTCAGGGTATCAGAGCTCACTCCACTCGTGGAGTAGCAGCTTCTACTGCCCTCTTCAGAGGAACAGGGGTAGAGGATATTTGTAGAGCAGCGTCATGGTCGACGCCGTCTCCATTTATCCGTTTCTATCTATTAGATATGTCTTCTAACTCTTTGGCTCGATCTGTACTCAGCGTGGCTGAAGGAAGATCTTGAGTAAGATAGAGAGGGAAAAGCAGGACTGTGGACATGTGTGTCCATCAGGTCCGCTTTGGTTAGGAAGATATATTCTGTTCTATCTATTAGATATGTCTTCTAACTCTTTGGCTCGATCTGTACTCAGCGTGGCTGAAGGAAGATCTTGAGTAAGATAGAGAGGGAAAAGCAGGACTGTGGACATGTGTGTTCATCAGGTCCGCTTTGGTTAGGAAGATATATTCTGTTCTATCTATTAGATATGCCTTCTAACTCTTTGGCTCAATCTGTACTCAGCGTGGCTGAAAGGAGATCTTGAGCAAGAAAGAGAGGAAAAAGCAGGACTGTGGACATGGGTGTTCATCGAGTCCGCTTTGGTTAGGAGGACATATTATGGACAGATATGTTTTCTAACTCTTTGGCTCGGTCTGTACTCAGCAAAGCTGAAAGGTGACTTTGAGCCAGGAAGAGAGGATAAAGCAGGACGATGGGCAGGTTCCAATCAGGTCCGCTTTGGTTAGGAAAACATGTTTGTTGATAGATAGGCTTTCTAGCTCTCTGGCTCGATTGTACTCAGCATAGCTGAAGGGGAATCTTGAGCGGGAGGAGAGAGAAGCAGGACGATGGACACAGGTCTCTATCAGGTCCGCTTTAGATGGAAAGCATATCTTGTGGCATGTCTCTTGACTGACAGGGTCAGTATAGTAGAGATATGTATTGAATTGACAGAATGTGAGGTCATCTATCTGATGGTTCAGTTTAGTATGACTTATATTTTGTTCCCGCCTACTAATCTCTGGGTTCCATTGAGCGAGTGAGGTGGTCTACTGGGCACATAATGTAGAGTGACACTTGGTGTCATTCCATTAGTGGTCGGTGGTGTTTTTACAGGATATTGAGGCACATCTATCTGCTAGTACAGATTAGTGTAGCTTCTATTCTGATGATCTGCCCACTAGTTATTGGCATTGCCATTGAACTAGATGGGGCGGGTCTTTAACCGATGACGCAGTATATTGTGACGCCCGGAGGGGTTTTTTAGTTGCAGTACTGCGGGGAATTGGTTGCGGCCATTGCTAGGCTTGACCTTTTCATTTTTTAATGGGAAGTGTTAGGCTCGGCAGGGAGTACATTTTGGAGCGCTACGCTCCGCCTTAAACCACTAGGAGCAGAGCTCCCCTATGGGGCGGAGCTCCACGATATAGAACGATTAGTTACCGGAGTGTAACTCCAGTTCTATGAGTGGAGCGGAGCCCCATAGGACTTAAGGCCCTGCCGACCCTCTTTAGTCTCGCTGAAGATAATGTCTCGGGAGGCTGAGTGAGGGGATGTGTCCCCTTTTATAGGGGCACCTGTGCTCCCATTGGCTGCAGGTGTGTGCATAAATTTGCTTCAGGCTGTTCTGCCTTAGGGCAGAGGGTAAACCACTAGGAGCAGAGCTCCCCTATGGGGCTCCGCTCCACTCATAGAACTGGAGTTACACTCCGGTAACTAATCGTTCTTTATGCAGACTTGCCCAGGCTTGACGTAATACTTTCGTGATTTCCCAGAAATCCTGGTGTGTCTAGGCTGTTGGCGCCGCCTTCTTTCTGTGTTTGAGCAGAGCAGAGCAGACCCAGACACTTGCTAGGTTAACATCGAATTGGCGACAGATTGTCATGAAGATTTGATAAAATCTACATAAACAAAACATGCGCCTTTCCCCACCAGTGGTGTGTTTCCACCAAACTGTCTTGTTTAGGATAAAAATCAGTATGTGATGACGTAGTGCACCTAAAATGTGGTTTTTCCCTCAAGTTTGAAGGTAGGGAATACAAATCTAGAGTTCAATGTGTTTGCATCGCATTTTCAACTCTACCAATAGATTTGCCAAAAACTGTTGCATAAAATAGCAAATGTGCCTACTCGGTGTTTGGCACATGCGCTCTAGCCAACAGTTCGCAGATAAAGTGTTATTTGTCAAACAGCAGTCAAGCATCGATCATCATGTTTGGTTAGACTTCGGTGCAGTTTTGGACATTATCGATCAAAAATGTATGTGTTATGGCTTTTCATCCCCTGCTATATCGTGGATCGAGAGTTACCTTTAATTAGCATAATAAAAAAATCCCCATAAAAATCCGTACTGTTTGCACATTATCCCACCAGTGGTGTTTCCACCAAACAGACTTCTGGATGAAAAGCAGTGCGTTTTAATGTATCTAATTAAAATCTAAAGTTCAATGTGTTTCCATCACATTTTCAACTCTACAGATAGTTTTGTCACAAAAACTGTTGAGTTAAATAGCAAATGTACCTACTCTGGTCTTGGCACATGCGCTCTAGCCAACAGATGGGGTAGGCTGGGCAGGTAGGCTAAATGATGAGATCATTATGGATAAAAGCAAGAAATTAATCATAACTTATTTCATCTGTAGCCTAATAAATTGCATGCTTTCCCAACTAGTCATAATGGGAGGACCACACAACATGTCATAGCTGACTCCATTTACTTTGATATGATGGTTATTATATCAATATTTGCTCATAAAAGCGTCCCCATGACATTTCTCGCATAATTCATTTTACTGACACAAAAAGATCCCACCTTGTCTAGCATATTTTGTTTTGTGGGCATTTGGAAAGTTTACCAAAAAAAAATCTGTTTCCATCAGGCCTGTCCTTTTTTTTTGTTGCCTACTTTACTGGCATAAAAAGTTTGGATGGAAACCTTGTTAGTGATAGTAAACTAATACCCTACATTACCAAAAGTATGTGGACACCTGCTCGTTCAACATCTCATTCCAAAATCATGGGCATTAATATGGAGTTGGTCCCCCTTTGCTGCTATAACAGCCTCCACTCTTCTGTGAAGGCTTTCCATTAGATTTTGGAACATTGCTGCAGGGACTTGCTTCCATTCAGCCACAATAGCATTAGTGACGTTGGGCACTGATGTTGGGCTATTAGGCCTGGCTCGCAGTCGGTGTTCCAATTCATCCCAAAGGTGTTCGATGGGGTTGAGGTCAGGGCTCTGTGCAGGCCAGTCAAGTTCTTCCACACCGATCTCGACAAACCATTTCTGTATGGACCTCACTTTGTGCACTGGGGCATTGTCATGCTGAAACAGGGAAGGGCCTAGCCCAAACTGTTGCCACAAAGTTGGAAGCACAGAATAATCTAGAATGTCATTGTATGCTGTAGCGTTAAGATTTCCCTTCACTGGAACTAAGGGGCCTAGCCCGAACCATGAAAAACAGCTCCAGACCATTATTCCTCTTCCACCAAACTTTACAGTTGGCCCTATGCATTGGCGCAGGTAGCGTTCTCCTGACATCCACCAAACCCAGATTCGTCCGTCAGACTGCCAGATGGTGAAACGTGATTCATCACTCCAGAGAACGTGTTTCCACTGCTCCTGAGTCCAATGGCAGCAAGTATTACACCACTCCAGCCGACACATGGCATTGTGCATAGTGATCGTAGGCTTTTATGCAGCTGCTCTGCCATTTCATGAAGCTCCCAATGAAAAATTATTATGCTGACGTTGCTTCCAGAGGCAGTTTGGAACTCGGTAGTGAGTGTTGCAACCGAGGACAGATGATTTTTATGCGCTATGCACTTCAGCGGTCGGCGGTCCTGTTCTGTGAGCTTGTGTGGCCTACCACTTCGAGGCTGAGCTGTTTTTGCTCCTAGACGTTTCCACTTCACAATAACAGCACTTACAGTTGACTGCGGCAGCTCTTGCAGTGCAGAAATTGGACAAACTGACTTGTTGGAAAGGTGGCATCCTATGACGGTGCCACGTTGAAAGTCAATGAGCTCTTCAGTAAGGCCACTCTACTGCTAATGTTTGTCTATGGAGATTGCATGGCTCGATTTTATACACCTGTCAGCAACGGGTGTGGCTGAAATAGCCGAATCCACTAATTTGAAGGTGTGTCCACATACTTTTGTATATATAGTGTACATCAATGGTGCTACCTGAAATCCATTGTCTGTGAATGTAGGCTATAGCAGTCTTTGAACAAAATATGATTATTGTTTTATTAGCTATCACCCTAGGGTTAGGCTGAGATATAAAGGCATAAATAATGACATAAAGTTATAGGGTGGCATTCTGTGGACGCATTTATTTTTGCTCATTGGAACTTCACATGATGATGATGCCTTTTCGGCCGTTGGACTCAATAGAGTTGGAACGTGGTCACCTCTCCGAAGCTGGACGGGTTCCGCCGGAGGTTGGGCGTGTTGCGCCGAAACCCAAACCGCCCGTTGTAGCCTATCAGCGGCTTGATGTCCAACATGAGACCACTGTGGTTGCTCACCTGCTCTCGGGAATGACCTGTCCGGTGCAGAGACAAGATAGCCTATACCAGTGACTCTGAGCAATGATGATGATGTCAAACATGATATATTATGAATCCCATGTAGGTCTACGGCTAAATAAAAGTACATTGATTTATTGAATAGAATAGAATAGTTTCTTCAGAATATAACTGTAACCTATTCCTCAGTGTCCTCCAACTGTTTGTCACTTCACATAGCCTATAGGCCTATCTCCCCCATCCTTAATTCGACAGGTCAAAGAAAGCAATGGCATGCATTGATTATTTCCCCAAGGTGGCCAGAAAAGCCACAATCTGTATATAAAGTCGCTGTGGATAAGAGAGTCTGCTAAATGACCAAAATATACAATGTAAATGTAAACTTATTTCTCTGATTCTGTGGATCTAACTTGATGTCAAACAGGACATATTATGAATCCCATTGAATGCAAAAAAAAAATTAAATAGAATAGAACAGCCTATATAATACAATCAAATAGAATATAATAGAATATCCTAGAATAGAATAGAATATCCTAGAATAGAATAGAATATCCTAGAATATCATAGAATAGAATAGAACAGAATATCCTAGAATAGAATAGAATATCCTAGAATATCCTAGAATAGAATAGAATAGAATATCCTAGAATATCCTAGAATAGAATAGAATATCCTAGAATATAATAGAATATCCTAGAATAGAATAGAATAGCCTACCTGCTCCGGAAGTGTTCCTCAGTTCTAGGGACTTTTGGGCAGCGGCGCTCTTCGGTTCCTTGTTCTCGGTCTTCTGCGGGACCCTCTGCACCGACGGGATGGTCTTCTGCAGGACCCTCTGCACGGACGGGATGGTCTTCTGCAGGACCCTCTGCACGGACGGGATGGTCGTGTAGCGCGCAGCGTGGGGGTCGTTGCGTGCGTCGTACTGGGGGAGCACCGACCAGAGCCGGGGGCGCATGTGTTCGTATCCGAGCGCAACCGAACTGACGGCGATGCAGTCGAGCACGAACATCTGCTCGCGCTTCTCAGGCCCGGAGTGATTCATTTTAGGCAATGCAACTCTGCAATTACAAAATATATACAATTAGTCCACATTCAATATATAAAAATGAGGCATAGAGCCTTTTAGAATTAGACTAGGCTACTACAATAAAACTATTTAAAAAGCTGGTCAGATTCGGGCCTAACTGTGCAGTGTGTGTTAGACTTATGGAGGAACATTAATTTATGGAGGGACATTAATTGGCCAAAACACTCACATGAACAATCACAGCAAAAGCACGTAAAATCAACACTCACTCCCCCGGTCAGTTGTGCACCTGCCAATGTGGTCGTTTACACATTACTTCAAAAGCCTGCTGAATGACGCAAATGTAGCGCTTTATTACGTTTCAACAGACATCGCTGGGGGGCAGTGAACACAGCTCCACTAGAGGGATGCCAATGCGCAATTGCTCATCTACCATTCTTGATTACATCGGTCTCAGAAACACAGGGACAATTTTCATGACATGAACTATCTGGATTCAACTCGGAAGGGATCCTCAAAGTCATTATACAGGCCTATTTGCTTTTAGAAGACATGCTAAAGTCAAAATAAACTGAGTTTCTAATCTGCAGGGCTAAACTTTGGCCCCAGCGCCTGTCGCTGCGGGGGGTGCAAGTGGGTCTATTGTGACGTCGCTCGTAGCAACAAGGTCAGTGTTGGAGTTGCGCGCACGGGTGTATTTCCCATCGAGATTTATCACCCGAGGAGACGCACTGTAATGTGCTGTCTGGAAATGGGTGGATTGAGCCGAATCTGGAAGTCCGTGGATTGAGCTGAAACAACTCTAGTTCTCTTTTCTTTTTTTAAAGATCTTTTGCAACACTTCCTCTAATTGTCAAGATGACCGACTTGCTGTCCGTGGTGTCGGAGGCGGAGAGGAACTCCTTTCCAACCATCTCTCAGCTCTCGGAAAACGGTCAGGACAGAACCCACTTTCTAGCCTATTTTATTGTACTGTAGAAAATATACGCTAATATATAGCCCACCTTGCAGCATCATAACAACACCTAGGCTATGCGCATTTGTTTGCAAACTTTGTGCAATTTACAATCAAGGTGTGCATTGTCACACCCTGGCTCTGGGACTCTATATGTTGAGCCAGGGTGTGTTCATTCTATGTGGTTTATTTCTATGTTGGGGGTTCTAGTTTGTCGTTTTCTATGTTTGCCTTAGTGACTCCCAATCAGAGGCAACGAGTGTCAGCTGTTGGCTGGTTGTCTCTGATTGGGAGCCATATTTAACTGTCTGTTTTTCACTTTGTGTTTGTGGGTTTTTGTTCTGTGTTCGGTCATTGTCACCGTGGACTTCACGAGTCGTTTATTGTTTTTGTTCGTGCTTTAATATAATAAAGTAACATGTTCATTCATCACGCTGCGCATTGGTCTACTTCTCTCCCTGACGATCGTGACAGAAAAACCCACCATACTAGGACCAAGCAGCGTGTCCAGGAGCAGGCAGACTGGACATGGGAGGATCGCCGGCCATGGAGTGAGACTGACGAGAGGCAACCCCAAAAAAATTTTAGGGGGGGCACACGGCATGGACGACGGGGCTGACGGAGGCAAAAGAGGGGCGGATTCTGGAGGCCACCAGGTTACGGATACACCGCCCTGTACGTCCTGTGTGGATGCCTCACACAGAGTGTGTGAGGGTAGGCATTCAGCCAGGACGGGTTGTGGCCGCTCTTCACTCCAGGGCTCCTATCCGTCTCCACAGCCCGGTTCGGCCTGTCCCTGCTCCACGCACCAAGCCTACGGTGTGCGTCGCCAGCCCGGTCCGGCCTGTCCCTGCTCCACGCACCAAGCCTACGGTGTGCGTTGCCAGCCCAGTCCGGCCAATCCCTGCACCACGCACCAAGCCTACGGTGTGCGTCGACAGCCCAGCCCGGCCTGTCCCTGCTCCACGCACCAAGCCTACGGTGTGCGTCGACAGCCCAGCCCGGCCTGTCCCTGCTCCACGCACCAAGTCTAAGATGCGCGTCGCCAGCCCGGCCCGGCCTGTTCCTGCCACTCGCACCAAGTCTACGGTGCGCGTCGCCAGCCCGGCCCGGCCTGTTCCTGCCACTCGCACCAAGCCAGGGGTGCGAGTCGTCAGTCCGGTGAGGCCCGTTCCGGCTCCACGCACCAAGCCAGGGGTGCGAGTCGTCAGTCCGGTGAGGCCCGTTCCGGCTCCACGCACCAAGCCAGGGGTGCGAGTCGTCAGTCCGGTGAGGTCCGTTCGGCCCACGCACCAAGCCAGGGGTGCGAGTCGTCAGTCCGGGTGAGGCCCGTTCGGCCCACGCACCCAAGCCAGGGGTGCGAGTCGTTCAGTCCGGTGAAGCCCGTTCGGCTCCACGCACCAGGCTAGGGGTGCGCATCATCAGCCCGGTCCGGCCCGTTGCTGCTCCACGCACCAAGCCAGGGGTGCGCATTGTCAGCCCGGCCCGGTCAGTTCCTGCCTCACGCACCAAGCCAGGTGTGCGCGTCGTCAGTCCGGCACAACCCGTGCCTGGGTCATCGGTGCCAAATCAGGTACCGCTCAACTGCTCCACAACGGAGCTGAAGCTAGCCGCTCCTGCTACGTCCAGGTCAGCTCCAGCCAGCGGGGCCAGACCGGACCAGGGGCGCTATGGGGGGTTTATTGTAGGGTGGTGGGCAAGGCCGGAGCCAGAACCGCCGCCGAGGAGGTATGCCCACCCAGCCCTCCCCTGTTTTGCTCTTATTGAGGCGCGGTCGCAGTCCGCGCCTTTAGGGGGGGGGGGTACTGTCACACCCTGGCTCTGGGACTCTATATGTTGAGCACGGGTGTGTTCATTCTATGTGGTTTATTTCTATGTTGGGTGTTCTAGTTTGTCGTTTTCTATGTTTGCCTTAGTGACTCCCAATCAGAGGCAACGAGTGTCAGCTGTTGGCTGGTTGTCTCTGATTGGGAGCCATATTTAACTGTCTGTTTTTCACTTTGTGTTTGTGGGTTTTTGTTCCGTGTTCGGTCATTGTCACCGTGGACTTCACGAGTCGTTTATTGTTTTTGTTCGTGCTTTAATATAATAAAGTAACATGTTCATTCATCACGCTGCGCATTGGTCTACTTCTCTCCCTGACGATCGTGACATGCATGTCATTTGATTTATGCTACATTTTTTAAGCATTTAGCTATATAAGCTATTTTTATTTTCTGAAAATCGGTCTGAAAATGTTCCCCTTTATTCCAGACGTTGACAGCATTTGGTCAAACGTGTCATCTTTCGTGGAGAGACAGATGACCTTGCAAAAGGTGAGAGCACTTCAGAAAGTAGCCATAGCCATAGTCAGTGGTCAGTCCGTTCAGCTAAACCTAGCATATGGCAAAGTAGGATTTTTTTAGGAGGTTGAAGCACATTTACTGCATTTAATTTAAAAACTCTAAAATGCTAATTGAAGAATAGCAAAAACAAACTAAATGACATCAGACATTAATTATCACCACAATATCAGGTTTGAAGGTCTGTGAAGGCCATTAATTATCACCGCAATGTCAGGTTTAAAGGTCTGTGGAAAGGCCATTAATTATCACCACAATATCAGGTTTAAAGGTCTGTGGAACGGCCATTAATTATCACTGCAATATCAGGTTTAAAGGTCTGTGGAACGGCCATTAATTATCACTGCAATATCAGGTTTAAAGGTCTGTGGAACGGCCATTAATTATCACTGCAATATCAGGTTTAAAGGTCTGTGGAACGGCCATTAATTATCACCGCAATATCAGGTTTAAAGGTCTGTGGAAAGGCCATTAATTATCACCACAATATCAGGTTTAAAGGTCTGTAGAACGGCCATTAATTATCACTGCAATATCAGGTTTAAAGGTCTGTGGAATGGCCATTAATTATCACAGCAATATCAGGTTTAAAGATCTGTGGAATGGCCATTCATTATCACAGCAATATCAGGTTTAAAGGTCTGTGGAACGGCCATTAATTATCACAGCAATATCAGGTTTAAAGGTCTGTGGAACGCCATTAATTATCACTGCAATATCAGGTTCAAAGGTCTCAAGTAAAAGTGAAAGTCACCCAGTAAAATACTACTTGAGTAAAAGTCTAAAATATTTGGTTTTAAATATAGTTAAGTATGAAAAGTAAATGTAATTGCTAAAATATACTTAAGTATCAAAAGTAAAAGTAAAAGTATAACTCATTTTACATTCCTTATATTAAGCAAACCAGAGGGCACCATTTTCTTGTTTTATTATTTTACGGATAGCCAGGGGCACACTCCAACACTCAGACATAATTTACAATTGAAGCATTTGTGTTTAGTGAGTCCGCCAGATCAGAGACAGTTGGGATGACCAGGGATGTTCTCTTAATAAGTGTGTGAATTGGAAAAAATGTCTGTCCTGCTAAGCATTCGAAATGTAACTAGTACTTTTGGGTGACAGGGAAAATGTATGGAGTAAAAAGTACATTATTTTCTTTAGGAATGTAGTGGAGTAAAAGTAAAAGTTGTCAAAAATATGAAAAGTAAAGTACAGATACCCCCCAAAAACGACTTAAGTACTACTTTAAAGTATTTTTACTTAAGTACTTTACTCCATTGGCATTGAAATAAAAGGTATAGCCTACATCAGACTTACTTACAGTAGGCTTACAATCGACAGGGACGCATGAAGAGAAACTCGACTAAAGAATGACAAAAATCACGAAATACAAAAGGAACATCTACACATGCCTTTTTAAAGGGCGCTAAGGCCACACCCGTGATTCAGCACCGCTGAATGGACAGCGCCTCGGTACAGGCATTGTGGAGCTCCGTGACGTGGTGATGAATGGACAGCGCCTCGGTACAGGCATTGTGGAGCTCCGTGACGTGGTGATGAATGGACAGCGCCTCTGTCTAGCAGCCAGCTACAGTGCATTCGGGAAGTATTCAGACCCCTTCCCTTTTTCCACATTTTGTTACATTACAGCCTTAATCTAAAATGGATTAGATTATTTTTTTCTCATCAGTCTACACACAATACCCCATAATGACAAAGCAAAAACAGAAATACCTTATTTACATATTGTGATGTCACGAGAGGCTGTGTCCTGGAGGGACGTTACATCCCCCTGAGATGGCTGCAAACCCAGACAGCTATGGCTCCATCTGCTGGTATGGTCGGGAACTCCAACCCTCTGTGGCCAATCTTCCCACGCAGCTGAAACCAATGAGGGGGCTGATGGGCTGAAGTTTGGTTGAAGAGAAGAGACACGGTCTCGAGGTTGGGCGCTGGGGAGAACAGAATGGTGTTATTATTTCGTTAGTTGCCGAAGACCTTTAATAAAATCCTTGTTTTGGTTGAACCTGGTCTCCTTGCACTACTTGGGCAATCCCGCTGGAAGCTGTGTAGCCTCTCGTGGCATCACAGATGGTGGAGAATACGGGCACGCTCAAGCGTTGATAGTGCATGTCGGAGGAGGATACCGAAGGTTTGATCACCCAGTTTTCCAAGTTGGCCGTAGGCTCCCCGCCGACTGATATGGAGGACATATTGAAAGCCCTTGTTGCTGGCCAGCAAGCCCAGATGCAAGCAAACGTGGCTCTCTTGGAGGAGCAAAAGAAAGCCAACCTTCTGAAGGCAGAGGAATTGCAGTTGCAGAGACAGAGGGTGGTCCAAAATACCCGCCCAATAAAGGCAAGTGACTTTATGTCTAAGATGGGAGCTACCGATGACATTGAGGCATACCTGCATGCATTTGAGGCCACGGCCACTAGGGGAAGCCTGGCCCAAGCAACAGTGGGTTGGTCTGTTAGCCCCCTTTCTAACCGGGGAAGCGCTGAATGCTGTCCGGGACCTGGGCCCTGACCAGGTTACTGACTATGATGCCCTGAAGTCTGAGATCCTCAGCAGATATGGACTCACAAAGTTTGGTATGGCCCAGCGCTTTCACAGTTGGACCTTCCAACCAGACCAACCTCCTCGGGCGCAGATGCATGAACTTGTCCGAATCGCAAGGAAATGGCTGGATCCGCAGAGGAATACAGCAGCGGCGGTGGTGGAGGCCGTTGGGGTGGATCGTTACCTACGCGCCCCTGCCTTATGAGGCAAAACGGGTCATCAGTCAACAGGCCTTGACCACGGCTGATCTGACCGTGGAAGCTGTGGAAAAGTACCAGGCCACAGCGGAGATGCTGAATGCTTCCCGAAAAGACCCCAGGAGTGCGGCCCCACCACAAATGGGAAGAACCCGTCCAAAGGACCCCAAGGTCTCGAACCCAGCCACGTCAGGACTTATCCCGGCTCCAGGGGGAGCCAGAAACCAGGCGGGTCCAAGAAGAGTACACCAGGAGGGGGAAACTCGACAGTGTTACCGGTGTGGGGAGATGGGACATATCTCCTGGCAGTGTGGGAAACCAGCCGATGAACCTATGCCCACTGCGGAGTCCTCCAGCTCAGCACCCACACACCGTGTTGCCTCGCTCTTGGGAGTCGAGATGGCGGCCCAGATCGACCCCCCACCTGCCCGGTAACTGTGAATCACCATGATGTGGAGGCCTTACTGGATTCTGGTAGCCGGGCCACCCTGGTGCGTAAGGATTTGGTGGGCCCAACGTGTCTGACCCCGGGGAAAGTCCTCCCAGTTTCCTGTGTCCATGGGGACACCAGAGAATACCCCATTACTGAACTTACAATGACCAGCACACGGGGAACCATACACACGACGGCGGGGGTGGTTGATTCCCTCCCCGTCCCTGTCCTAATTGGACGAGACTGCCCAGCCTTTTACCCACTCTGGAGAGAGTCTCAGGAGAGGATAACCCGAGTACCTCGGAAACGGAGAGGCAAGACTCATCCTGGGAAGGCTCCGGTGCAATCCTCCGAGTTACTCACTCCCGCCCGGGCTCTGATAGGGATGGCAGGTGCCCAGACCGACACCGAGACTGGTCCGGATACGGGAGAAGAGAACGCAGCCCAGGAAAGTGCTCCGTTCTCCAGTGAAGAAGACGCCCCAGGCACCCAAGAGCTTCCCCCTCTCACAGGCCAGTATGGTACGGCTCAATTACAAGATCCTACTCTTGCAAATGCCTTAAGAAATGTGCAGGTATTAGAAGGTGTAGTGTTAGGTGATAAGACAACCCCTACTTACCCCCATTTCGCAGTAAACCGGGGGTTAGTATATCAGATAGTCAAGAAAAATTAGGAAGTGCATGAACAGCTCCTCGTGCCACAGCCCTATCGGGCCACAGTACTCAACCTAGCCCACACACACCCGCTAGGGGCCCACTTGGGGGTAGAGAAGACTAAGGAAAGAATCATGCAACGTTTCTTTTGGCCAGGAGTACACAAAGAGATAGAGAACTACTGCCGTAGTTGCCCTGAGTGTCAGCAGGTTGCGCCAAAGCCCACATATAGAAACCCGCTCATTCCCTTGCCCATTATCGAAACTCCTTTTGAGAGGATTGGATTAGACATAGTCGGGCCCTTACCGAAAAGTGCCAGGGGACATCAATACATTCTGGTCATTCTGGACTATGCGTCCCGGTACCCGGAGGCCATTCCGCTGAGGAAGGCTACATCCAGACAAATCGCCAAGGAGCTGTTCCGTCTCTCAACTAGTCTGGGAATCCCAAAAGAGATATTGACGGACCAAGGGACTCCATTCATGTCCAGGGTGATGAAAGAACTCTGTGCTTTACTGAAAATCAAACAGCTGAGAACCTCGGTCTACCACCCCCAGACAGATGGCCTAGTCGAACGTTTTAACAAAACGCTAAAATCCATGCTGCGGAAAGCGGTAGGGGAAGATGGGCGCAACTGGGATCAGCTGTTACCATACATATTATTTGCGGTGAGAGAGGTACCTCAGTCTTCTACTGGTTTTTCACCCTTTGAGCTCTTGCTTTCCTACAGACCCAGAGGACTACTCGACATCGCCAAGGAGGCCTGGGAGGAGCAGCCATGCCAACAGCGGACACTGATCGACCATGTAGGGGCTATGAGGGAGAGAATGAAGGCCATCTATCCCATGATGCGGGAACACATGGAGGCCAGTCAGCGGCAACAGCAAGCCTCCTACAACAGATCTGCTCAGCCCAGGGAGTTTAAGCCGGGGACAGAGTGCTGGTCCTGGTGCCAACCGTTGAGTGCAAATTCCTGGCAACCTGGCAAGGACCATATGAGGTCATTGAACGCATGGGGGAAGTAAACTACAAGGTGAGGCAACCAGATAAAAGGAAAACTGAGCAGATTTATCATGTTAACCTTTTAAAGAAGTGGCACGCCAGAGAGGCGCTGTTTAGCTCTCTACCCCCCCACAGAGACCAAGGAACCGGCGCGAGAAGAGGTTCAGCTGGGTCCAAATCTGTCCCCACATCAACGACAGATGGCCCTGGAACTCGTGGAGCAGAACCAGGATGTCTTCTCCTCCCTTCCCCGGTCACACAGAGGTGGTCCAACATGAGATCCGCACCATGCCTGGCCGAACGGTAAACCAGCGCCCTGCACGCGTGCCAGAGGCTCGTAAAGTGGTTATACAGAAGGAGGTAAGGAAGATGCGGGAGTTGGGAGTAATCGAAGAGTCCCACAGTGCCTGGGCAAGTCCCATCGTACTCGTTCCCAAGCCAGACGGTTCAGTACGATTTTGTAATGACTATCGAAAGTTGAATGAAGTGTCTGAATTTGATGCATACCCAATGCCTCGTGTCGATGATTTAATAGACTCCTTGGGGCATGCTCGTTTCCTAACCACTCTTGATCTCACAAAAGGCTACTGGCAGGTGCCCTTGACCCCGGCGTCTAAGGAGAAGACAGCCTTTGCCACCCCGGGAGGGGCTCTGCCAGTATACCCGACTTCCGTTTGGTCTCCACGGGGCACCTGCCACGTTCCAACGCCTGATGGATCGAGTCCTTGCGCCCCACAAGAGGTACGCAGCGGCTTATTTGGATGATGTGGTTATACAAAGTCAGGATTGGGCCAGCCACCTACCCCGGGTACAAGCGGTGCTGGATTCGCTCAGGGAAGCAGGGCTCACAGCAAACCCGAAGAAGTGCAAGGTGGCCTTCAGTGAGACAAACTACCTGGGGTACACCATTGGGCGGGGGTTGGTCAAGCCACAGGAAGCCAAACTGCGGGCCATACAGGACTGGCCGCAGCCCATCAACAAGAAGCAAGTAAGGTCATTTTTGGGCCTCGCTGGCTACTATAGACGCTTTATTGCAGATTTTGCTACCATAGCGGCACCGTTGACGGAGCTGACGACCAAACGCCACTCACGAATGGTGAAGTGGAACCCTGCGGCGGAGGCGGCTTTCCTCAACCTGAAGCGAGCACTCTGCTCCAGTCCGATCCTGGTGGCACCAGACTTCAAGAAGGAATTCATTGTCCAAGCGGATGCTTCGGAGGTGGGTCTGGGTGCTGTCCTCACCCAGGCACATGACGGGGAAGAACATCCCATTCTCTACCTAAGCAGGAAGTTACTTCCAAGAGAGAAGAACTATTCCACGGTGGAGAAGGAATGTCTGGCTGTAGTCTGGGCCCTGGAGTCCCTTCGGGTTCTATCTCCTGGGCCGACGTTTCATGGTGGTATCTGATCACGCCCCTCTGCAGTGGATGGCCAAGAACAAGGAATCAAACAGTAGAGTAACCAGATGGTTTTTGAGCTTGCAACCGTTTAACTTTTCTGTTGTCCACAGGGCTGGCAAGCACCACGGAAATGCGGACGCCCTCTCCCGGCGTGATGCCTTCTTCGCTGCCTTTACCCCGACGAGGACGTCGGTCCCGAGGAGGGGGATGTGTGATGTCACGAGAGGCTGTGTCCTGGAGGGACGTTACATCCCCCTGAGATGGCTGCAAACCCAGACAGCTATGGCTCCATCTGCTGGTATGGTCGGGAACTCCAACCCTCTGTGGCCAATCTTCCCACGCAGCTGAAACCAATGAGGGGGCTGATGGGCTGAAGTTTGGTTGAAGAGAAGAGACACGGTCTCGAGGTTGGGCGCTGGGGAGAACAGAATGGTGTTATTATTTCGTTAGTTGCCGAAGACCTTTAATAAAATCCTTGTTTTGGTTGAACCTGGTCTCCTTGCACTACTTGGGCAATCCCGCTGGAAGCTGTGTAGCCTCTCGTGGCATCACAATATGTATTCAGAAACTTTGCTATGAGACTCGAAATTGAGCTCAGGTGCATCCTGTTTCCATTGATGATCCTTGAGATGTTTCTACAACTTGATTGGAGTCCACCTGTGGTAAATTAAATTGATTGGACATGATTTGGAAAAGCACACACCTGTCCATATAAGGTCCCACAGTTGACAGTGCATGTCAGAGCAAAACCAAGCCATGAGGTCGAAGGAATTGTCCGTAGAGCTCCGAGACAGGATTGTGTCTAGGCACAGATCTGGGGAAGGGTACCAAAAAAATGTCTGCAGCATTGAAGGTCCCCAAGAACACAGTGGCCTCCATCATTCTTAAATGGAAGAAGTTTGGAACCACCAAGACTCTTCCTAGAGCAGGCCGCCCAGCCAAACTGAGCAATTGGGGGAGAAGGGCCTTGGTCAGGGAGGTGACCAAGAACCCGATGGTCACTCTGACAGAGCTCCAGAGTTCCTCTGTAGAGATGGGAGAACCTTCCAGAAGGACAACTATCTCTGCAGCACTCCACCAATCAGGCCTTTATGGTATAGTGGCCAGACGGAAGCCACTCCTCAGTAAAAGACACATGACAGCCCGCTTGGAGTTTGCCAAAAGGCACCTAAAGGACTCTCAGACCATGAGAAACAAGATTTTCTGGTCTGATGAAACCAAGATTGAACATTTTGGCCTGAATACCAAGCGTCACGTCTGGAGGAAACCTGGCACCATCCCTACGGTGAAGCATGGTGGTGGCAGCATCATGCTGTGGGGATGTTTTCTGGGAGACTAGTCAGGATCGAGGGAAAGATGAACGGAGCAAAGTACAGAAAGATCCTTGATGAAAACCTGTTCCAGAGTGCTCAGGACCTCAGACTGGGGCGAAGGTTCACCTTCCAACAGGACAACTACCCTAAGTACACAGCCAAGACAACGCAGGAGTGGCTTCGGGACAAGTGACTGAATGTCCTTGAGTGATTCAGCCAGAGCCCTGACTTGAACCCGATCGAACATCTCTGGAGAGATCTAAAAATAGCTGTGCAGTGACGCTCCCCATCCAACCTGACCGAGCTTGAGAGGATCTGCAGAGAAGAATGGGAGAAACTCTCCAAATACAGAAGCTTGTAAGCGTCATTGTCAAAGACTCCAGCCACCCTAGTCATAGACTGTTCTCTCTGCTACCGCACGGCAAGCGGTACCGGAGTGCCAAGTCTAGGTCCAAAAGACTTCTCAACAGCTTCTACCCCCAAGCCATAAGACTCCTGAACAGCTAATCATGGCTACCCGGACTATTTGCACTGCCCCCCACCCCATCCTTTTACGCTGCTGCTACTCTGTTAAGTATTTATGCATAGTCACTTTAACTCTACCCACATGTACATATTACCTCAACTACCTCAACTAGCCGGTGCCCCCGCACATTGACTCTGCAACGGTACCCCCCTGTATATATAGCCTCCCTACTGTCACTTTATTTTACTTCTGCTCTTTTTTTCTCAACACTTTTTTTGTTGTTGTTTTATTCTTACTTTTTTGTTTAAAATAAATGCACTGTTGGTTAAGGGCTGTAAGTAAGCATTTCACTGTAATGTCTGCACCTGTTGTATTCGGCGCATGTGACCAATAAAATTTTATTTTATTTTATTTTATTTGATACCCAAGAAGACTGGAGGCTGTAATCTCTGCAAAAGGTGCTTCAACAAAGTACTGAGTAAAGGGTCTGAATACTTATGTAAATGTAATATTTCAGTTAAAAATATATAAATTCGCAAACATTTCTAAAAACCTGTTTTTGCTTTGTCATTATGGGGTATTGTGTGTGGAATGATGACGGAAATGTAATCAATTTTAGAATAAGGCTGTAATGTAACAAAATGTGGAAAAAGTCAAGAGGTCTGAATACTTTCCGAATGCACTGAATGTAATTATTTCGTTTGTGGGCAGTTCGAAGTGTTTTGGGCACAGTTAGATAGCCTACAATGCATATATGAAAATCATAACTGGTACGCAGATCTTTAGAAATGGTAGGATCAATTGTAAATTGGCGCTCCACATGAAAAAGGTTGCCGACCCCCGCTATAGGCTGTATGAAGCCACCCTTGTGGAACGGCGCGGCCTACAGTGTACCATGACAGTGTCATTGTCTCGTGTGCTTCCCACCAACATTGTCTCGTTGCGTTGCATTCAGAGATGTTCCTTATGTGTGCGCCCGCCCAGTTCATTTTTGCATTTTCATCCATCGCCAGGGAAGGGAAACATTCTGCGAATATTGAAACATTATATCAACAAGGTGACGCTGAGAATATTGAAACGTATCAACGAACGAGGCGGCTCGGGAGAATATTGAAACATTTTGTATCAACAAGGGGGCTCCGAGAATATTGATTGCAACGTAGTAGCCAAAGAAGGGGCCGCTCCCGCATTTTCCCTCCCGTCAGGGACGGCTTGTTCAATAGGGCGATATGGGCGACGCACTGCCAAACGGGAAAAGGAAGGGATTTTTTTCTAATCAATTATAAAAAAAAAATAAAAAAAATTATAATTTTTTTTATAAATTTATAAAAAATTATATCACGGCAACAGCAGTTATCAGTGTTCACGTCTGATCTGCCAGCCACTAAATGTCAAATCAGGCTAAAGTAGTGCTTCAAATGGCCCCGCCGTTTTTTGGGCGATTTCAGTCAGGTTGAAAATAGCCCAGAAGTCTCTCATAGCCTGTCATGTAAAATCTATTTTTTTCACATTTCAAAGCTTTCAATACATTCTCTATGGGTGTCTGTGTGCATGCACTTACGCGCTTTCGTCATACGTGACGTAACGTTGAACGTAACTAAGACAATGGCGGCTATCAGCGTCTATGTTGCGACCTGCAGTGTGGCGTTATTTTATGTTTTTAATTTGTAGACTTAGTTTACAAACATTCTGCAAACATTCTGCTTTGGACTGATCTTCGGTTTTGGACTGATCTTGTTGATCGTGTACATACCTGCTACGAACGGACTAAATAATGAAAACGCTGCTGGCAGAGAGGTGGAGCCGGCCACCTTCACCCTGGTCAGAGCGGACCGCGATCCTGGTAAGAGAGCGACTGTACCCCGACATTGAACTGCTTTCTGTGTCATTGAACCTTACTATTGTTGATAAAACAAGTTTACTGGAGAACGGAGAAAAAGTAGAGACTTTTGGACAAGGTGGATAATTGTATAATATAAGGCAGTTTATTCAGAGGTAAAGATATCTGCAATCGCGTTCACGGACCCGTTCGTCAAACTCTTAGGGAGCTATAAATCAAGCCCCATTACTTACCATATCAGATAAGAGAAATTGCTGCAGCTACATATATTTTACATCCTGGCCCTACATAGTTCACTATTTGCATCACTTACCAAAATATTACATGTGGTCATATATGCTTGGAAAGTGGAGATGCCATAGAACGTCAAAAAAGTAAACATTGCTGGAGACACATTGCGTTTGCTAGCGAAGAGATTTGTTGTGGCAAATGAACTTGGGCTGGGAATTGCCAGGAACCTCACGATAAGATATATGCATCAGCATTGCGAGTCTCATGATTCTATACGTATTGCGATTCGATACTGTGATTTTATTGCGCACCATATGTCTGTTGCAGAGGGATCAGAAAGCCATGAGAACGAAGTTTTGATCAGTCATGGAAATAAAAGTGCTGAAAACAAATTGGCTCCCAATGTGAAATGATTGAGAACAAGCTATGAAGGAACAATAATGGTGTTTTGGTGCAGGTACAGCCAACTAGCGCTAAAATATTGCGATATTGTCAATACAGTATATCGTAAAGTATCACTATGTAACTCGATTTCTTTCACCCCAATCCCTCAAATTAACGGTAAATAACTGAATTGTTTGCCCCACATTTAGCTAAGATGATTAGCTAGCCAGCTAAAATGTTTTATTTAGTTAGCAGTCGCATCTACAATAGTTTACTGTCAATAACATGTCTCCAAAAATGACGTGGTGTCTCCAATTGTGTTGACATTTTACAATTGCAATGCGCATCCATGAGTATCCACTTTCTGTAGCTCAGCTGGTAGAGCATGGTGCTTGTAACGCCAAGGTAGTGGGTTCGATCCCCGGGACCACCCATACACAAAAATGTATGCACGCATGACTGTAAGTCGCTTTGGATAAAAGCGTCTGCTAAATGGCATATTATTATTATTATTATTATCTGAAGAGAGCCCCGAAACATTGTGTGCAGACATTTTATGCAATAAATGAAGTAGGTTCAATCTAGTAGTTCTGATCTTCTGATTGGTCCTGATGAGTTGGGCGAGGTCCCCTCCAGGCTACTGTCACTGTTGCATTGGCTCTGAGTCGGGTTCTCTGTCTTCAAATGTTCAGCCTAAGAGAGGGGATTTTTGTGTGTGTGTGTGTGTGTGTGTGTGTTTAACAGTGATGATGTGTGTGTGTGTGTGTGTTTAACAGTGATGATGTGTGTGTGTGTGTGTGTTTGTGTGTGTGTGTGTCCTCAGAGCAAGAACTCGTGAGTTGGAAGAACTGAGAGGCCTATGGCGTGGGTGTTGTCCTTGGCCACCTGCTGACAAGGCTGACAAGATAGGACCCTTTTGTCCATTGTTATTGGATAGGAACATAACTTATAACCAGCTCCTGACCTAAATAGATCTTAGCACAACATTTTACTCAACATATCATATTCCATATTCACTATAACAAATATATTTACTACGACATTAGCAAGAACCGCCACATCCTCAGCCGGCTAATCCAGTGTGTGAAGTTTTGCGGAGTGTTTGAGTTAGCTTTGCGAGGCAAAGATGAAACTGAGGGCTCCACCAACCCTGGTAAGCCAACACTTTTGAGATCAGTCAATAAATGCTTCTGGTATTGACTTATATGCTGCCCCTGTCTTCATGTTGTTGCTGGACATATCTTTTTTTAAATGTGTGTAGGTCACCTAAATCATCAGAAAAATTGCCCCTCCTGAGAATTTTTTCAGGAGCCGCCACTGCCTCCCGTGAACTATTATGTTGCTTAAGCAGTTGGATTATCTGGGTGATTATTATAGTTAAAAAACAACCTTACATCTTCACTATAGCTAAATAAGTTAGCAATATTTAATGACGTTTTGCCAACAAGATGGATCTGTAAAAATATCTCATTTTAATTGAGGAAGATGGACAAGCAAGATTGATAGAGTGAGAGGTGGAAATGCATGATTCCAGAGGCAGGACTCCTACCCAAACAGAGTCAATACAGACTACCTAACCTGTGAAACAGAGAGAGGGATCTCCCCAAACAGAGTCAATACAGACTACCTACCCTGTGAAACAGATAGAGGGGCCTACCCAAACAGAGTCAATACAGACTACCTACCCTGTGAAACAGATAGAGGGGCCTACCCAAACAGAGTCAATACAGACTACCTACCCTGTGAAACAGAGAGAGGGGCCTCCTCAAACAGAGTCAATACAGACTACCTACCCTGTGAAACAGAGAGAGGGGCCTCCTCAAACAGAGTCAATACAGACTACCTACCCTGTGAAACAGAGGGGCCTACCCAAATAATACAGACTACCTACCCAAACAATACAGACTATCTACCCTGTGAAACAGAGAGAGGGGCCTACCCAAACAGAGTCAATACAGACCACCTACCCTGTGAAACAGAGAGAGGGGCCTACCCAAACAGGGTCAATACAGGCTACATACCCTGTGAAACAGAGAGAGGGGCATACCCAAACAATACAGACTACCTACCCTGTGAAACAGAGAGAGGGGCCTACCCAAACAGAGTCAATACAGGCTACCTACCCTGTGAAATAGCGAGAGGGGCCTACCCAGAGTCAATACAGGCTACCTACCCTGTGAAACAGAGAGGGGCCTACCCAAACAGAGTCAATACAGGGTACCTACCCTGTGAAACAGAGAGAGGGGCCTACCCAAACAATACAGACTACCTACCCAAACAGAGTCAATACAGACTACCTTCCCAAACAATACAGGCTATCTACCCTGTGAAACAGAGAGAGGGGCCTACTCAAACAGAGTCAATACAGGCTACCTACCCTGTGAAATAGAGAGGGGGCCTACTCAAACAGAGTCAATACAGGGTACCTACCCTGTGAAATAGAGAGGGGGACTACTCAAACAGAGTCAATACAGGCTACCTAACCTGTGAAATAGAGAGGGGGCCTACCCAACGACAGTCAATAACCTACCTACCCTGTGAAACAGAGAGGGGGCCTACCCAAAGAGAGTCAATACAGGCTACCTACCCTGTGTGGCATGCGTACTTCCCAGAGTCATTTGCAGTAACGGTAGAGAACCAGAGCGCGTTCCCCCGTCCTCTCACAGCCCCGTCGTCTCGGAGGAAATCTCTGTCTCTATTGGTTTCCCCCTCAGCCCCCGACCAATCAGCTTCCTCAGAGCTGGCTGTGATGTTGTAGAGGCGCTCACAGAGACCGGCGGACTGTGGCTTAGTACATTGCATGACAAACCCCTCCCCAGAGAAAGCCTTGTAGCCGTACGTCTCTGTCTCTGAGCCTGGCTTCAAACCTACACGTGTCACACAAGACAGACATCTCTCATTCCACACAGATGTATGTATAATGTAATTAATACTGAAGGCATATGATAGGTCTGTATGCACATGGAATACCTACCTGGTCAAATCTATTAATGTTGTTTTGATAATAAAGATAAGTACCTTCTTCCTTGACCCAGCCACTTTCACAGAAGTATCTCTGCAGAAAACATGTGATGATTGCTAAAGCAATATTTCATATATGGCAACATCCATTTCCTGGTTAGATGAAGAGATCTACTTTGCTAGAGTTCACACCATCTGTGGGTTTCTGTGCATCTGTGGGTGTAGGTAGCCGGAGTGTGAAGTGTGTCTGTGTAAGTATGCAAGGCTGATCTGTGATGTAAGAGAAGACAGCGTTTCACTTGAATTTATAAATTGTATTATTTTCCTCCCTGAAGAACTCACCAATTAGTCGTCTTTGTTGCAAGTGTAAAACATTTATTGAAGCCCAGTGTCAATACATTAGTAATACGGAACAGTGGTGAGTATACATTATAACACAGGACATAGGCATTATAACACAGGACATAGACATTATAACACAGGACATAGGCATTATAACACAGGACATAGACATTATAACACAGGACATAGACATTATAACACAGGACATAGGCATTATAACACAGGACATAGAAATAATAACACAGGACATAGGCATTATAACACAGGACATAGACATTATAGCACAGCACATAGGTGTCATAACACATCCCATCTGAAATAACACAATTAATCCAAATCATGTGGTGAAACACGATCTACAACAAGACTGTTTCAATGTGACATTGGCATGTTTGGTGCAAGGCATTATTCTCACCAGAGGCGTTGTGATGATGCCAACCCAGATCATCTCTGAGAAACAGAATGATGTAAATCAATCAATCAATCAATTTTATTTTATATAGCCCTTCTTACATCAGCTAATATCTCGAAGTGCTTTACAGAAACCCAGCCTAAAACCCCAAACAGCTAGTAATGCAGGTGTAGAAGCACGGTGGCTAGGAAAAACTCCCTAGAAAGGCCAAAACCTAGGAAGAAACCTAGAGAGGAACCAGGCTATGAGGGGTGGCCAGTCCTCTTCTGGCTGTGCCGGGTGGAGATTATAACAGAACCATGCCAAGATGTTCAAAAATGTTCATAAGTGACAAGCATGGTCAAATAATAATCAGGAATAAATCTCAGTTGGCTTTTCATAGCCGATCATTCAGAGTTGAAAACAGCAGGTCTGGGACAGGTAGGGGTTCCATAACCGCAGGCAGAACAGTTGAAACTGGAATAGCAGCAAGGCCAGGCGGACTGGGGACAGCAAGGAGTCACCACGGCCGGTAGTCCCGACGTATGGTCCTAGGGCTCAGGTCTCTCAGTTGGCTTTTCATAGCCGATCATTAAGAGTTGAAAACAGCAGGTCTGGGACAGGTAGGGGTTTCGTAACCGCAGGCAGAACAGTTGAAACTGGAATAGCAGCAAGGCCAGGCGGACTGGGGACAGCAAGGTGTCAGCATGCCCGGTAGTCCTGACGTATGGTCCTAGGGCTCAGGTTCTCAGAGAGAAAGAGAGAACGAGAGAATTAGAGAGAGCATACTTAAATTCACACAGGACACTGGATAAGACAGGAGAAGTACTCCAGGTATAACCAACTAACCCCAGCCCCCCGACACATAAACTACTGCAGCATAAATACTGGAGGCTGAGACAGGAGCGGTCCGGGAGACACTGTGGCCCCATCCGAAGAAACCCCGGACAGGGCCAAACAGGAAGGATATAACCCCACCCACTCTGCCAAAGCACAGCCCCCGCACCACCAGAGGGATATCCTCAACCACCAACTTACAATCCTGAGACAAGGCCGAGTATAGCCCACAGAGGTCTCCACCACAGCACAAACCAAGGGGGGCGCCAACCCAGACAGGAAGATCACGTCAGTAACTCAACCCACTCAAGTGACGCACCCTCCTAGGGACGGCATGAAAGAGCACCAGCAAGCCAGTGACTCAGCCCCTGTAACAGGGTTAGAGGCAGAGAACCCCAGTGGAGAGAGGGGAACCGGCCTGGCAGAGACAGCAAGGGCTGTTCGTTGCTCCAGAGCCTTTCCGTTCACCTTCACACTCCTGGGCCAGACTACACTCAATCATATGACCTACTGAAGAGATAAGTCTTCAGTAAAGACTTAAAGGTTGAGACCGAGTCTGCGTCTCTCACATGGGTAGGCAAACTGTTCCATAAAAATGGAGATCTATAGGAGAAAGCCCTGCCTCCCGCTGTTTGCTTAGAAATTCTAGGGACAATTAGGAGGCCTGCGTCTTGTGACCGTAGCGTACGTATTGGTATGTACGGCAGGACCAACTCGGAAAGATAGGTAGGAGCAAGCCCATGTAACGCTTTATAGGTTAACAGTAAAACCTTGAAATCAGCCCTTGCCTTAACAGGAAGCCAGTGTAGGGAAGCTAACACTGGAGTAATATGATCAAATTTCTTGGTTCTAGTCAGGATTCTAGCAGCCGTATTTAGCACTAACTGAAGTTTATTTAGTGCTTTATCCGGGTAGCCGGAAAGTAGAGCATTGCAGTAGTCTAACCTAGAAGTAACAAATGCATGGATTAATTTTTCTGCATCATTTTTGGACAGAAAATTTCTGATTTTTGCAATGTTACGTAGATGGAAAAAAGCTGTCCTTGAAACAGTCTTGATATGTTCGTCAAAAGAGAGATCAGGGTCAAGAGTAACGCCGAGGTCCTTCACAGTTTTATTTGAGACGACTTTACAACCATCAAGATGAATTGTCAGATTTAACAGAAGATCTCTTTGTTTCTTGGGACCTAGAACAAGCATCTCTGTTTTGTCCGAGTTTAAAAGTAGAAAGTTTTCAGCCATCCACTTCCTTATGTCTGAAACACAGGCTTCTAGCGAGGGCAATTTTGGGGCTTCACCATGTTTCATTGAAATGTACAGCTGTGTGTCATCCGCATAGCAGTGAAAGTTAACATTATGTTTTCGAATAACATCCCCAAGAGGTAAAATATATAGTGAAAACAATAGTGGTCCTCAAACGGAACCTTGAGGAACACCGAAATGTACAGTTGATTTGTCGGAGGACAGACCATTCACAGAGACAAACTGATATCTTTCCGACAGGTAAGATCTAAACCAGGCCAGAACTTGTCCGTGTAGACCAATTTGGGTTTCCAGTCTCTCCAAAAGAATGTGGTGATCGATAGTGTCAAAGGCAGCACTAAGGTCTAGTAGCACGAGGACAGATGCAGAGCCTCGGTCTGACGCCATTAAAAGGTCATTTACCACCTTCACAAGTGCAGTCTCAGTGCTATGATGGGGTCTAAAACCAGACTGAAGCATTTCGTATACATTGTTTGTCTTCAGAAAGGCAGTGAGTTGCTGCGCAACAGCTTTTTCTAAAATTTTTGAGAGGAATGGAAGATTCGATATAGGCCGATAGTTTTTTATATTTTCCGGGTCAAGGTTTGGCTTTTTCAAGAGAGGCTTTATCACTGCCACTTTTAGTGAGTTTGGTACACATCCGGTGGATAGAGAGCTGTTTATTATGTTCAACATAGGAGGGCCAAGCACAGGAAGCAGCTCCTTCAGCAGTTTAGTAGGAATAGGATCCAGTATGCAGCTTGAAGGTTTAGAGGCCATGATTATTTTCATCATTGTGTCAAGAGATATAGTACTAAAACACTTAAGTGTCTCTCCCGATCCCAGGCCCTCGCAGAGCTGTGCAGATCCAGGACAGCTAAGCCCTGGAGGAATACGCAGATTCCACCTTCAGCTTGACATAGACAACAGTCACCACCACCACCGTCACGGCAAAGACCCCTACTATACCCAGCACCAGGAAGTGAAACTGGGGTGGACCTAAAGGAGGCCATGAAATACACATGAACACACACACGGCCACGCACGCACACACGCACATACACACAAATAAACCTGATAATATCAAACAGCTGTTACTGTACAGCGGAAAGAGAAACTGGAGGAAAGAAATCTGAGATAATCATTAGAATTTCACACAGAAGTGATAATAAACTCTTCTTGATTAAATGTCATGGTAACCTAAGAGCAGAAGAGAGGGTTCTGTGAAATGGCCAGTAGAGTTTGATAAAGGCAGACTCTGTAATATTTGTAATGATTGGAAAGCAAAGACTGTGCCTTTTAATGGGACATAAAATAATAATCTACCTCATACTCATTATTCAGTAGATAAGTGTTGAAATGTCCCTTTAAGAGGCTGCTTGACTTACTCCTCTGTTTGAAGGTGATAGAGACGTTGGAGGTCCCAGATGGAGTCTCCAATTTACAGGTGTATCTGTTCCTCAGCTGCTCCTCGGACACCTGCCTGATCACCAGCGATACCAGGTGATGGCCATTCTCTCTGGAGGAAACAGTCAAGTGTGTTGCGTTAACTGTGGAGAACCGCGTTTCTTTACTCGTTTTAGAGGGATGAGTAACTGGGCTGATAAACCAGGGAAATAGTCTTCAGAAGGAAAAAAAAGCTGATGTCATCATATCAACTGATCAATCAATCTCATGATAGTATACTTGTCTACTGTTCAGCGACTATGCCGTTTGCTGTAAATGCATATTTCACATCCTTTATCTGAGCTTGATTGGGCTTTCCTTGCACAACGGAACCAATAGAATAGTCACAAAAGTGCTCCAGGCAGGCTGAAGGAAGCGCTCAAAGTATTTGAAAGATTTTAAATAGTATTTGAACCCAGGTCGTTTCTGTAGTGACTGTACATGCTCACTGTGAAGTATTGTAAAACACTGGTAGGGCCTCCATGTTCTCCTCCACAAAAGATATGTTTTCCATCCAGTGGAAGGAGTCAAATTCAGAGGACAGGACAGCCCTGCAGACCACCACCACAGTGGATCCTGGAGAAAACACACACAACATTCACTAACACTTTACTTAGAGCAGGGATGGGCAACTCTGATGGGGGTGAAGGCCACAGGGATGGGCAACTCTGATGGGGGTGAAGGCCACAGGGATGGGCAACTCTGATGGGGGTGAAGGCCACAGGGATGGGAAACTCTGATGGGGGTGGAGGCCACAGGGATGGGAAACTCTGATGGGGGTGGAGGCTACAGGGATGGGCAACTCTGATGGGGGTGAAGGCCACAGGGATGGGAAACTCTGATAGGGGTGGAGGCTACAGGGATGGGCAACTCTGATGGGGGTGAAGGCCACAGGGATGGGAAACTCTGATGGGGGTGAAGGCTACAAATAATCTGAACTTATCTGAACCATGATTACTAAGTTTAGATAAGATAGTTGGCCGTTAGACTAATTTACCAATCTATAAAATGTTAGCTGACATGGGCTAACTGAGTGACTATCAGTGACTGGCATAACAAGATAAAAACTGTTGATGCACAACCACATTTTGAAATTGCTTTTTGTATATTCTACTGTTCTATCTCGCAACAGTAAGTTGAGACCCCGACTGAGTCCCCCCAAAAGGTGTGTGGAGGGGGGGTTGATCCTTGGGCCCGGGCCACAAGTTGCCCATCCCTGACTTAGAGCATACAGTTACTTATAATGTATTTTACTTGTTGTAACAAGGCTTACAACGCCTTATGAATTAATCATAAAGCATTAGACCTGTACACCTTCAGTAAAGTGTTACTGAACATTCTAGAATGTAGATCAAACACAAAACATAATTCACATGGATATTGCATACACACACACGCAGGTACACATACACACACACACGCACGCGCACACACACACGCACACGCACACACACTTGACTGAAAACGCTGATTTACACCCATACAGATAGGTAGAGGAACTCACCCATATGTACTTCAATAAACTCCCCATCCTGAGGGCTAATGATCTTTGGCTTTAAATGGGAACTTCCTGTACAAACAATAATATCACTAGTTAAAACAGAAATATCCCTGTAGTTAAAACAGAAATATCACTAGTTAAAACAGAAATATCACTAGTTAAAACAGAAATATCCCTGTAGTTAAAACAGAAATATCACTGTAGTTAAAACAGAAATATCCCTGTAGTTAAAACAGAAATATCACTAGTTAAAACAGAAATATCACTGTAGTTAAAACAGAAATATCCCTGTAGTTAAAACAGAAATATCACTGTAGTTAAAACAGAAATAGCACTGTAGTTAAAACAGAAATAGCACTGCAGTTAAAACAGAAATAGCACTGCAGTTAAAACAGAAATAGCACTGCAGTTAAAACACAAACATGAATGTAGTTAAAACACAAACATGAATGTAGTTAAAAGGGAACAATACATTCACTTTCTATCAATCGTTTTGAACAAAATAAACCATAACTATGGGCAAAAGTTACAGATCCTTGTTCTTGCATTGACTTTAGCTTTCCCCTAGAATCCAGATTCAGATCAACCAAACATTGAATAAATCTTAATTGACAAATACATTTCAAGGTATCTTTGCAAAAGGTCAGAAAGTCCAAAACCATACAGCAGGGTTGGAGTCAATTCCATTTAAATTCCAGTCGATTTAGGAATTGCACTGAAATTCAAATTCAAATTCTCTTCAATGCTTTACAATGAGTAACATTTTTGAATTGGAATTGAAATTTGGTTTACTTTCTGAATTGACTGGAATTGAAATGAATTGACCCCAACCCTGATATACAGTACTGTACAGTAGCTTCCTACCTTGTTTAATTGTCCGCTCCATGGTTTTGGACAAGGTAAACACCTGTCCATCATGGAGGTTTGAGTTGTATGTATAGTATGAAGTGCAGGTATAGTAACCACTGTCACTCTCAGTAGCACTTTCCAGGTATCCATCGCCAAAGTCAGAGCGTAACTCTGTGTCACAGTTCTACAATACATTAATCAATACACAGGTAATAAACAGGTAATAAACAGGCAATAAACATGTAATAAACAGGTAATAACAGGCAATAAACAGGTAATACACATGTTTTACATAGGGAGTTTGTCCTAGCCACCGTGCTTCTACATCTGCATTGCTTGCTGGTTGGGGTTTTAGGCTGGGTTTCTGTATAAGCACTTAGTGACTTTATAAATTAATGTGATTAATACACATGTTATAAATAGGTAATAAACAGGTAATAAAAAGGTACTAAACAGGTAATAAACAGGTACTAAACAGGTAATAAACGGGCAATAAACTGGTAATAAACTGGTAATAAACTGGTAATTCAAAGCCTGTCTATTGACGCTAGTCGCAAAACTGACTGGTGAACTAAAACATTGATGCTGGCCCCTACGCTAGCTAGGACAGCCACCCAGGCTAGGGGAAAACATGATATAACAGGGAAATACCCTGTGGCTTTTTGTCTAGTGGAATAAATCACCTTCAACAGACTATTCAATAATACTTTGCCAACGGCTAGGGGGAAAACACACCTCCTCAAGCAGACGTAATGACATATGTCTTTCGTTTTAACCAAAGGCAAGTAAGTAGAACTAGTGGAAACTCACCATCACTGAATATTTACTACTACTTTGCCAACTGGTGGAGGAGGGGGACAAAGAAAAGAAGAAGCCATACCTTGTACCACGTATATTTCAGTTTGGTGAAGTTTTGTGGGATGCTGTGGTCCGACGTGCATGTATACTTTCCGCAGGACTCTCCCAGATAGCAAGTTGATGGATACACATCCATGTCTGTGTAGCACTGGCCAGAGAACACTGTGATGTTAAACCACGCTGTCCTCAGGGGCTGGCCACTGGCATTGCTGCAACGGTCCAGAGAAAGATATGACAATCAATCAATCAATCAAGCAATTGATCATTCAATCAACCAATCAATCAAACCATCAACCATTAATTCAATCAATCAATCAACAGAATAAAATAAAATAAAATAAAATACATCAGACGGAAGGAGAAGATAATTGAAGAACAAAAGTATGATTGATAAAACGGACAATAAAAGGCCATCTAGATGTGTAAGTGACAGACATACAGCAGTGAGCAGGAGTAGGACCCCTGTTCGTTGGGGGAGACCCTCAAGATGATGAGAGTATCTTCAGACCTCCACACCACAGGCTCCTGCAGCTCCCCAGGCCCAGAGTGGTTGCGCCATGCCAGGGTCAGGTTCCCCTCCCCTGTGCCCTGCCCTGGTGGTCCGCAGCGGGCACTGCAGCACTGCCATTTCTCCCTCCCGGACATAAACAGGACGTTGGACACACAACTTACATGGAGATGGAGGAGCGTCACATGACGAACAGCCTCCACTGACCAGCTCTGTGGAAGAACATCCAAGATAGACCATCTCAGTGGAGGACGGAGGGCACCCTATTCCCTATATAGGGCACTACTTTTGACCAGGGTCCATGACACCCTATTCCCTATATAGGGCACTACTTTTGACCAGGGTCCATGGCAGCCTATTCCCTATATAGTGCACTACTGTTGACCAGGGCTCCCTATTGGGCACTATGTAGGGAACAGGGTGCCATGGTCCCTGGTCAAAAGTAGTGCACTATATAGGGTAGCCTAAATGTACTGTACAAATATTTTATGCGGTACAAATAAACATTTCACAACAACCTTCAAATTGTTAGAGGGTGCTCAATAGTACAACAATTAATGGTGAAAGGTTTGTTGTAAAAATTGTCCTTTGGTTGGCTATCACCAGTTTCTAGGGCAGGATTCTCATCAAATGTTACTTATAAAACATGTGTAACCTGCTCATTCTAACATACCTAAGGATGTGGAGAGGAGGAGGATCATAAACAGTGGGTTCATCTTCACCATCTTCTTAATTCACACACAGACAAACAGACAAACACACACAGTGAGAGAAAGTCAGTGGGGAAAAAGCCCCATGAATGGCAGGCAATATATATATATATATATATATATATATATATATATATATATTTATTTAAAGACAGCCTGTATATTGCAGAGAAACTTAAGAGAACTTTTCATAATAGTATTTACAAAAATATAAACAGGTACTACCAGATCAGCATAATAGTATTATGTTATAGCAGGTCGTATGACTATATATAGAATAAGACTAGCCTACAATACAACAATTAATAACTTACTCAGCTGTGAGTGTGGAGGTAAATTCCAAGATTCCGAGTACTGTGTATTTTCGCAGACCATTAACAGAAACTCAAGTCACGCTTTCTGTTCTAGGCTACTTCCCTTTTCACTTTAGAATATCAATTTCGTTCTCGGTATGAATTGGAATATCTATATTAATGTTATATTATATTTCACATTGCTCCTCCTATAATCTACAGTCAAATAGACCGAGTGAATAAAGCTATTGACTCAATTTAGTGGCCTATTTGCATGCTACACGCTGACGAAGATTTAGCCTACTACTGACTGGAAGATATCAAAGTGAAACACTCTGATTCTAGTGAAATTGCAAGTGCTTTATGGAGACTTGCCCAGGCTTGACGTAATACTTTCGTGATTTCCCAGAAATGCTGGTGTCTAGGCATAAAGAAACATAAAGAAAACATGCGCCTTTCCCCACCAGTGGTGTGTTTCCACCAAACTGACTTGGTTAGGATAAAAATCAGTATGTGATGACGTAGTGCACATAAAATGTTTTTCCCTCAAGTTTGAAGGTACTAAAAAAATTCTAGAGTTCAATGTGTTTGCATCGCATTTTCAACTCTACCAATAGATTTGCCAAAAACTGTTGCATAAAATAGCAAATGTGCCTACTCGGTGTTTGGCACATGCGCTCTAGCCAGATAAAAGTGTTATTTGTCAAACAGCAGTCAAGCATCGATCATCATGTTTGGTTAGACTTCACTGCAGTTTTGGACATTATCGATCAAAAATGTATGTGTTATGGCTTTTCATCCCCTGCTATATCGTGGATCGAGAGTTACCTTTAATTAGCATAATAAAAAAATCCCCATAAAAATCCGTACTGTTTGCACAGTACCCCACCAGTGGTGTTTCCACCAAACAGACTTCTGGATGAAAAGCAGTGCGTTTTCATGTGTCTAATTAAAATCTAAAGTTCAATGTGTTTCCATCACATTTTCAACTCTACAGATAGTTTTGTCATAAAAACTGTTGAGTTAAATAGCAAATGTACCTACTCTGGTCTTGGCACGTGCGCTCTAGCCAACAGATGGGGTAGGCTGGGCAGGTAGGCTAAATGATGAGATCATTATGGATAAAAGCAAGAAATTAATCATAACTTATTTCATCTGTAGCCTAATAAATTGCATGCTTTCCCAACTAGTCATAATGGGAGGACCACACAACATGTCATAGCTGACTCCATTTATTTTGACATGATGGTTATTATATCAATATTTGCTCATAAAAGCGTCCCCATGACATTTCTCGCATAATTCATTTTACTGACACAAAAAGATCCCACCTTGTCTAGCATATTTTGTTTTGTGGGCATTTGGAAAGTTTACCCAAAAAAAATCTGTTTCCATCAGGCCTGTCCTTTTTTTTTTAGCCTACTTTACTGGCATAAAAAGTTTGGATGGAAACCTTGTTAGTGATAGTAAACTAATACCCTACATTACCAAAAGTATGTGGACACCTGCTCGTTCAACATCTCATTCCAAAATCATGGGCATTAATATGGAGTTGGTCCCCTTTTGCTGCTATAACAGCCTCCACTCTTCTGGGAAGGCTTTCCACTAGATTTTGGAACATTGCTGCAGGGACTTGCTTCCATTCAGCCACAATAGCATTAGTGACGTTGGGCACTGATGTTGGGCTATTAGGCCTGGCTCGCAGTCGGTGTTCCAATTCATCCCAAAGGTGTTCGATGGGGTTGAGGTCAGGGCTCTGTGCAGGCCAGTCAAGTTCTTCCACACCGATCTCGACAAACCATTTCTGTATGGACCTCACTTTGTGCACTGGGGCATTGTCATGCTGAAACAGGGAAGGACCTAGCCCAAACTGTTGCCACAAAGTTGGAAGCACAGAATAATCTAGAACAGGGGTGTCAAACTCATTTTAGCTCAGGGGCCACATGGAGGAAAATCTATTCCCAAGTGGGCCGGACCGGAAAAATCATGGTATATATAACTTAAAAACAACAACTTCAGATTGTTTTCTTTGTTTTAATACGATCAACATACAACATAAAGCTGGAGCCTGAGGACAGTGTGTCCAAAATAGTACAAGCACAACATCACTATTAATCATAAAACACGTCAAGTTTATTTGAAAATTCTAAAGAAAAAGAACACACAAACACACAATGCCTCAGTGATTAACAGAACTGTTTCACAGATCACAGAACTATATCAGGGTGTCATTTCTCATGCAGAAATGTAGATAAAAATAATGAAATCCTGTTCCCCAAACAAGTGCAAGAACCACAGAGTCAAGAATAGGTTAAATATACAAATAAAATAAAATCAATTAAAAACAATAGCACATCAACATAAAAACATATAAACATAAAGCTGGAGCCTGAGGACAGTGTCCAAAAGCACAACATCAATATTAATCATAAAACACCTCAAGTTATTTGAAAGTTCTGAGGACAAAGAACACACAAACACACAATGCCTCAGTGATTCACAGAAGTATATCACAGATCACAGAACTATATCAGGGTGTCATTTCTCAGGCAGAAATGTAGATAAAAATTATGAAATCCTGTTCCCCAAACAAGTGCAAGAACCACAGAGTCAAGAATAGATTAAATATACAAATAAAATCAATTAAAAACAATAGCATATCAACATAAAAACATAAACATAAATCTGAAAGCGTTGCTCAAACTCCCGTAACAGTCCCGTTATTTTATCTTTGAACCGCTTCATGTCTGCCACATGTTGGGTCGCGCACACATTTTTCAGACAGGGGAAGTGAGCTGCATCACCACCGGCAAGTTGCGTCTCCCACAATGACAGCTTCAACTTGAAAGAACGTATGCTGTCATAATACTGCGTGACAACTTTGTTGCGCCCTTGCAGCTGTTTGTTCAAGTTATTCAGGTGCTCTGTAACATCCACCATAAATGCAAGGTCCTGCATCCATTCTGCGGAATGAAATTCTAACACTGGTTTGCCCTTTTCTTCCATGAACTGTTCAATTTCTTCTCGTAAATCAAAGAAACGCCTCAGCACAGCACCTCGGCTTAACCATCTTACCTCAGTGTGGTATGGCAGGCCATAGATGTGGTCTTTCTCTCTGAGAAGGCTGTCAAACTGACGTGATTCAGGCTTCTGGATCGGATGAAATTAACAGTTTGGATGACCACCTTCATGACGTTATCCATCTTTAATGACTTGCAACACAAAGCCTCCTGGTGCAAAATACAGTGAAAAGTCAAAAAATCACGTCCTCCATTTGCAGATTGCACTTTCTCTCTGAACTTTGTCACAACGCCTGCTTTTTTCCCGATCATTGAGGGCGCACCATCTGTAGCCAGGCTGACAGCGCGGGACCAGTCCACCCTGTCCAGCGCGCCGACGAGTGCGGTAAAAATATCAGCTGCTGTCGTTGTATCTGTCATCGGCACCAACTCCACGAACTCCTCGGTGACGGTCAATGTGTCATCAACTCCGCGGATGAAAATGGCCAGTTGTGCAACATCTGTAATGTCCGTGCTTTCATCAATTGCAACCAAAAACGCAATAAATGACTTTTTGCTTCAACTGGCTGTCCAAATCCACTGAAAGATCGGAAATCCTGTCTGCAACTGTGTTTCTTGTCAGGCTGATATTTGCAAAAGCCTGCCGCTTTTCAGGGCACACAATCTCCGCTGCCTTCATCATGCATGTTTTTACAAATTCACCCTCACTAAATGGTTTTGAAGCCACTGCGATTTCATTAGCAATGAGGTAGCTAGCTTTCACTGCAGCGTCACTGATGTCTCGGCTGTGAGTAAACACAGACTGCTGTTTCTTCAGACCCGCCAACAGTTCATTCACCTTCTCTCATCTCCGCTGTCCTTGAAAGTTGTCATATTTGTCGGCATGAAGACTCACATAGTGGCGACTGAAGGTTATATTCTTTCAGCACTGCAACATGCTCTGAACACACCAAACATACATCTTTCCCATTCAATTCCGTGAATAAATAGGATGACCATTTTTCTTGGAACACTCTGCACTCTGCGTCCACTTTTCTCTTTTTTGACAGAGACATATTGGGGCAATGAGGGTGCCAAAGCACATAATGTTAAAAGTAAAAGCCGTAATAAATATCGCGGGCAAAACAAAGTAGCTCATTGGCTGCACGTGCTTGACCTACTTGCTCCGCCCCGGTATAAACAATTTGCTTGCTTAACACAATTGCTATTGCGCCATCCAGTGGACGCAATTGGAACAGCAGTTTATTTTATAGAAAAATTGCAGCGCATTTTTATACTTTACAAAAAAAAAATATTATAATTTATTTTTTTATCATCTCGCGGGCCGGATTAAACCCGTTTGCGGGCCTGATCCGGCCCGCAGGCCGTACGTTTGACACCCCTGATCTAGAATGTCATTGTATGCTGTAGCATTAAGATTTCCCTTCACTGGAACTAAGGGGCCTAGCCCGAACCATGAAAAACAGCTCCAGACCATTATTCCTCTTCCACCAAACTTTACAGTTGGCCCTATGCATTGGCGCAGGTAGCGTTCTCCTGACATCCACCAAACCCAGATTCGTCCGTCAGACTGCCAGATGGTGAAACGTGATTCATCACTCCAGAGAACGTGTTTCCACTGCTCCTGAGTCCAATGGCAGCAAGTATTACACCACTCCAGCCGACACTTGGCATTGTGCATAGTGATCGTAGGCTTTTATGCAGCTGCTCTGCCATTTCATGAAGCTCTCAATGAACAATTATTGTGCTGACGTTGCTTCCAGAGGCAGTTTGGAACTCGGTAGTGAGTGTTGCAACCGAGGACAGATTATTTTTATGCACTATGCACTTCAGCGGTCGGCGGTCCCGTTCTGTGAGCTTGTGTGGCCTATCACTTCGAGGCTGAGCTGTTTTTGCTACTAGACGTTTCCACTTCACAATAACAGCACTTACAGTTGACTGCGGCAGCTCTTGCAGTGCAGAAATTGGACAAACTGATTTGTTGGAAAGGTGGCATCCTATGACGGTGCCACGTTGAAAGTCACTGAGCTCTTCAGTATGGCCACTCTACTGCTAATGTTTGTCTATGGAGATCGCATGGCTCGATTTTATACACCTGTCAGCAACGGGTGTGGCTGAAATAGCCAAATCCACTAATTTGAAGGTGTGTCCACATACTTTTGTATATATAGTGTACATCAATGGTGCTACCTGAAATCCATTGTCTGTGAATGTAGGCTATAGCAGTCTTTGAACAAAATATTATTATTGTTTTATTAGCTATCACCCTAGGGTTAGGCTGAGATATAAAGGCATAAATAATGACATAAAGTTATAGGGTGGCATTCTGTGGACGCATTTATTTTTGCTCATTGGAACTTCACATGATGATGATGCCTTTTCGGCCGTTGGACTCAATAGAGTTGGAACGTGGTCACCTCTCCGAAGCTGGACGGGTTCCGCCGGAGGTTGGGCGTGTTGCGCCGAAACCCAAACCGCCCGTTGTAGCCTATCAGCGGCTTGATGTCCGACATGTGACCACTGTGGTTGCTCACCTGCTCTCGGGAATGACCTGTCCGGTGCAGAGACAAGATAGCCTATACCAGTGACTCTGAGCAATGATGATGATGTCAAACATGATAGATTATGAATCCCATGTAGGTCTACGGCTAAATAAAAGTACATTGATTTATTGAATAGAATAGAATAGTTTCTTCAGAATATAACTGTAACCTATTCCTCAGTGTCCTCCAACTGTTTGTCACTTCACATAGCCTATAGGCCTATCTCCCCCATCCTTAATTCGACAGGTCAAAGAAAGCAATGGCATGCATTGATTATTTCCCCACGGTGGCCAGAAAAGCTACAATCTGTATATAAAGTCGCTGTGGATAAGAGTCTGCTAAATGACCAAAATATACAATGTAAATGTAAACTTATTTCTCTGATTCTGTGGATCTAATTTGATGTCAAACAGGACATATTATGAATCCCATTGAATGCAAATAAAAATTAAATAGAATAGAACAGCCTATATAATACAATCAAATAGAATATAATAGAATATCCTAGAATATAATAGAATATCCTAGAATAGAATATAATATCCTAGAATATCATAGAATAGAATAGAATAGAATAGAATATCCTAGAATAGAATAGAATATCCTAGAATATCCTAGAATAGAATAGAATAGAATATCCTAGAATAGAATAGAATTTCCTAGAATATAATAGAATATCCTAGAATATCCTAGAATAGAATAGAATAGAATATCCTAGAATATCCTAGAATAGAATAGAATAGCCTAGAATATAATAGAATATCCTAGAATAGAATAGAATAGCCTACCTGCTCCGGAAGTGTTCCTCAGGTCTAGGGACTTTTGGGCAGCGGCGCTCTTCGGTTCCTTGTTCTCGGTCTTCTGCAGGACCCTCTGCACGGACGGGATGGTCGTGTAGCGCGCAGCGTGGGGGTCGTTGCGTGCGTCGTACTGGGGGAGCACCGACCAGAGCCGGGGGCGCATGTGTTCGTATCCGAGCGCAACCGAACTGACGGCGATGCAGTCGAGCACGAACATCTGCTCGCGCTTCTCAGGCCCGGAGTGATTCATTTTAGGCAATGCAACTCTGCAATTACAAAATATATACAATTAGTCCACATTCAATATATAAAAATTAGGCATAGAGCCTTTTAGAATTAGACTAAGCTACTACAATAAAACTATTTAAAAAGCTGGTCAGATTCGGGCCTAACTGTGCAGTGTGTGTTAGACTTATGGAGGAACATTAATTTATGGAGGGACATTAATTGGCCAAAACACTCACATGAACAATCACAGCAAAAGCACGTAAAATCAACACTCACTCCCCCGGTCAGTTGTGCACCTGCCAATGTGGTCGTTTACACATTACTTCAAAAGCCTGCTGAATGACGCAAATGTAGCGCTTTATTACGTTTCAACAGACATCGCTGGGGGGCAGTGAGAATAGCTCCATAAGAGGGATGCCAATGCGCAATTGCTCATCTACCATTCTTGATTACATCGGTCTCAGAAACACAGGGACAATTTTCATGACATGAACTATCTGGATTCAACTCGGAAGGGATCCTCAAAGTCATTATACAGGCCTATTTGCTTTTAGAAGACATGCTAAAGTCAAAATAAACGGAGTTTCTAATCTGCAGGGCTAAACTTTGGCCCCAGCGCCTGTCGCTGCGGGGGGGTGCAAGTGGGTCTTTTGTGACGTCGCTCGTAGCAACAAGGTCAGTGTTGGAGTTGCGCGCACGGGTGTATTTCCCATCGAGATTTATCACCCGAGGAGACGCACTGTAATGTGCTGTCTGGAAATGGGTGGATTGAGCCGAATCTGGAAGTCCGTGGATTGAGCTGAAACAACTCTAGTTCTCTTTTCTTTTTTTAAAGATCTTTTGCAACACTTCCTCTAATTGTCAAGATGACCGACTTGCTGTCCGTGGTGTCGGAGGCGGAGAGGAACTCCTTTCCAACCCTCTCTCAGCTCTCGGAAAACGGTCAGGACAGAACCCACTTTCTAGCCTATTTTATTGTACTGTAGAAAATATACCCTAATATATAGCCCACCTTGCTGCATCATAACAACACCTAGGCTATGCGCATTTGTTTGCAAACTTTGTGCAATTTACAATCAAGGTGTGCATTGTCACACCCTGGCTCTGGGACTCTATATGTTGAGCCAGGGTGTGTTCATTCTATGTGGTTTATTTCTATGTTGGGGGTTCTAGTTTGTCGTTTTCTATGTTTGCCTTAGTGACTCCCAATCAGAGGCAACGAGTGTCAGCTGTTGGCTGGTTGTCTCTGATTGGGAGCCATATTTAACTGTCTGTTTTTCACTTTGTGTTTGTGGGTTTTTGTTCTGTGTTCGGTCATTGTCACCGTGGACTTCACGAGTCGTTTATTGTTTTTGTTCGTGCTTTAATATAATAAAGTAACATGTTCATTCATCACGCTGCGCATTGGTCTACTTCTCTCCCTGACGATCGTGACAGAAAAACCCACCATACTAGGACCAAGCAGCGTGTCCAGGAGCAGGCAGACTGGACATGGGAGGATCGCCGGCCATGGAGTGAGACTGACGAGAGGCAACCCCAAAAAAATTTTTAGGGGGCACACGGCATGGACGACGGGGCTGACGGAGGCAAAAGAGGGGCGGATTCTGGAGGCCACCAGGTTACGGATACACCGCCCTGTACGTCCTGTGCGGATGCCTCACACAGAGTGTGTGAGGGTAGGCATTCAGCCAGGACGGGTTGTGGCCGCTCTTCACTCCAGGGCTCCTATCCGTCTCCACAGCCCGGGTTCGGCCTGTCCCTGCTCCACGCACCAAGCCTACGGTGTGCGTCGCCAGCCCGGTCCGGCCTGTCCCTGCTCCACGCACCAAGCCTACAGTGTGCGTCGCCAGCCCAGTCCGGCCAATCCCTGCACCACGCACCAAGCCTACGGTGTGCGTCGACAGCCCAGCCCGGCCTGTCCCTGCTCCACGCACCAAGCCTACGGTGTGCGTCGACAGCCCAGCCCGGCCTGTCCCTGCTCCACGCACCAAGCCTACGGGGTGCGTCGCCAGCCCGGCCCGGCCTGTCCCTGCTCCACGCACCAAGTCTAAGGTGCGCGTCGCCAGCCCGGCCCGGCCTGTTCCTGCCACTCGCACCAAGTCTACGGTGCGCGTCGCCAGCCCGGCCCGGCCTGTTCCTGCCACTCGCACCAAGCCAGGGGTGCGAGTCGTCAGTCCGGTGAGGCCCGTTCCGGCTCCACGCACCAAGCCAGGGGTGCGAGTCGTCAGTCCGGTGAGGCCCGTTCCGGCTCCACGCACCAAGCCAGGGGTGCGAGTCGTCAGTCCGGTGAGGTCCGTTCCGGCTCCACGCACCAAGCCAGGGGTGCGAGTCGTCAGTCCGGTGAGGCCCGTTCCGGCTCCACGCACCAAGCCAGGGGTGCGAGTCGTCAGTCCGGTGAAGCCCGTTCCGGCTCCACGCACCAGGCTAGGGGTGCGCATCGTCAGCCCGGTCCGGCCCGTTGCTGCTCCACGCACCAAGCCAGGGGTGCGCATCGTCAGCCCGGCCCGGTCAGTTCCTGCCTCACGCACCAAGCCAGGTGTGCGCGTCGTCAGTCCGGCACAACCCGTGCCTGGGTCATCGGTGCCAAATCAGGTACCGCTCAACTGCTCCACAACGGAGCTGAAGCTAGCCGCTCCTGCTACGTCCAGGTCAGCTCCAGCCAGCGGGGCCAGACCGGACCAGGGGCGCTATGGGGGTTTATTGGAGGGTGGTGGGCAAGGCCGGAGCCAGAACCGCCGCCGAGGAGGTATGCCCACCCAGCCCTCCCCCGTTTTGCTCTTATTGAGGCGCGGTCGCAGTCCGCGCCTTTAGGGGGGGGGGTACTGTCACACCCTGGCTCTGGGACTCTATATGTTGAGCCAGGGTGTGTTCATTCTATGTGGTTTATTTCTATGTTGGGTGTTCTAGTTTGTCGTTTTCTATGTTTGCCTTAGTGACTCCCAATCAGAGGCCACGAGTGTCAGCTGTTGGCTGGTTGTCTCTGATTGGGAGCCATATTTAACTGTCTGTTTTTCACTTTGTGTTTGTGGGTTTTTGTTCCGTGTTCGGTCATTGTCACCGTGGACTTCACGAGTCGTTTATTGTTTTTGTTCGTGCTTTAATATAATAAAGTAACATGTTCATTCATCACGCTGCGCATTGGTCTACTTCTCTCCCTGACGATCGTGACATGCATGTCATTTGATTTATGCTACATTTTTTAAGCATTTAGCTATATAAGCTATTTTTATTTTCTGAAAATCGGTCTGAAAATGTTCCCCTTTATTCCAGACGTTGACAGCATTTGGTCAAACGTGTCATCTTTCGTGGAGAGACAGATGAACTTGCAAAAGGTGAGAGCACTTCAGAAAGTAGCCATAGCCATAGTCAGTGGTCAGTCCGTTCAGCTAAACCTAGCATATGGCAAAGTAGGATTTTTTTAGGAGGTTGAAGCACATTTACTGCATTTAATTTAAAAACTCTAAAATGCTAATTGAAGAATAGCAAAAACAAACTAAATGACATCAGACATTAATTATCACCACAATATCAGGTTTGAAGGTCTGTGGAAGGCCATTAATTATCACCGCAATGTCAGGTTTAAAGGTCTGTGGAAAGGCCATTAATTATCACCACAATATCAGGTTTAAAGGTCTGTGGAACGGCCATTAATTATCACTGCAATATCAGGTTTAAAGGTCTGTGGAACGGCCATTAATTATCACTGCAATATCAGGTTTAAAGGTCTGTGGAACGGCCATTAATTATCACTGCAATATCAGGTTTAAAGGTCTGTGGAACGGCCATTAATTATCACCGCAATATCAGGTTTAAAGGTCTGTGGAAAGGCCATTCATTATCACCACAATATCAGGTTTAAAGGTCTGTAGAACGGCCATTAATTATCACTGCAATATCAGGTTTAAAGGTCTGTGGAATGGCCATTAATTATCACAGCAATATCAGGTTTAAAGATCTGTGGAATGGCCATTCATTATCACAGCAATATCAGGTTTAAAGGTCTGTGGAACGGCCATTAATTATCACAGCAATATCAGGTTTAAAGGTCTGTGGAACGCCATTAATTATCACTGCAATATCAGGTTCAAAGGTCTCAAGTAAAAGTGAAAGTCACCCAGTAAAATACTACTTGAGTAAAAGTCTAAAATATTTGGTTTTAAATATAGTTATGTATGAAAAGTAAATGTAATTGCTAAAATATACTTAAGTATCAAAAGTAAAAGTAAAAGTATAACTCATTTTACATTCCTTATATTAAGCAAACCAGAGGGCACCATTTTCTTGTTTTATTATTTTACGGATAGCCAGGGGCACACTCTAACACTCAGACATAATTTACAATTGAAGCATTTGTGTTTAGTGAGTCCGCCAGATCAGAGACAGTTGGGATGACCAGGGATGTTCTCTTAATAAGTGTGTGAATTGGAAAAAATGTCTGTCCTGCTAAGCATTCGAAATGTAACTAGTACTTTTGGGTGACAGGGAAAATGTATGGAGTAAAAAGTACATTATTTTCTTTAGGAATGTAGTGGAGTAAAAGTAAAAGTTGTCAAAAATATGAAAAGTAAAGTACAGATACCCCCCAAAAACGACTTAAGTACTACTTTAAAGTATTTTTACTTAAGTACTTTACTCCACTGGCATTGAAATAAAAGGCATAGCCTACATCAGACTTACTTACAGTAGGCTTACAATCGACAGGGACGCATGAAGAGAAACTCGACTAAAGAATGACGAAAATCACGAAATACAAAAGGAACATCTACACATGCCTTTTTAAAGGGCGCTAAGGCCACGCCCGTGATTCAGCACCGCTGAATGGACAGCGCCTCGGTACAGGCATTGTGGAGCTCCGTGACGTGGTGATGAATGGACAGCGCCTCGGTACAGGCATTGTGGAGCTCCGTGACGTGGTGATGAATGGACAGCGCCTCGGTACAGGCATTGTGGAGCTCCGTGACGTGGTGATGAATGGACAGCGCCTCGGTACAGGCATTGTGGAGCTCCGTGACGTAGTGATGAATGGACAGCGCCTCTGTCTAGCAGCCAGCTACAGTGCATTCGGAAAGTATTCAGACCCCTTCCCTTTTTCCACATTTTGTTACATTACAGCCTTAATCTAAAATAGATTAGATTATTTTTTTCTCATCAGTCTCCACACAATACCCCATAATGACAAAGCAAAAACAGAAATACCTTATTTACATATGAATTCAGAAACTTTGCTATGAGACTCGAAATTGAGCTCAGGTGCATCCTGTTTCCATTGATGATCCTTGAGATGTTTCTACAACTTGATTGGAGTCCACCTGTGGTAAATTAAATTGATTGGACATGATTTGGAAAGGCACACACCTGTCCATATAAGGTCCCACAGTTGACAGTGCATGTCAGAGCAAAAACCAAGCCATGAGGTCGAAGGAATTGTCCGTAGAGCTCCGAGACAGGATTGTGTCTAGGCACAGATCTGGGGAAGGGTACCAAAAAATGTCTGCAGCATTGAAGGTCCCCAAGAACACAGTGGCCTCCATCATTCTTAAATGGAAGAAGTTTGGAACCACCAAGACTCTTCCTAGAGCAGGCCGCCCAGCCAAACTGAGCAATTGGGGGAGAAGGGCCTTGGTCAGGTAGGTGACCAAGAACCCGATGGTCACTCTGACAGAGCTCCAGAGTTCCTCTGTAGAGATGGGAGAACCTTCCAGAAGGACAACTATCTCTGCAGCACTCCACCAATCAGGCCTTTATGGTATAGTGGCCAGACGGAAGCCACTCCTCAGTAAAAGACACATGACAGCCCGCTTGGAGTTTGCCAAAAGGCACCTAAAGGACTCTCAGACCATGAGAAACAAGATTTTCTGGTCTGATGAAACCAAGATTGAACATTTTGGCCTGAATACCAAGCGTCACGTCTGGAGGAAACCTGGCACCATCCCTACGGTGAAGCATGGTGGTGGCAGCATCATGCTGTGGGGATGTTTTCTGGGAGACTAGTCAGGATCGAGGGAAAGATGAACGGAGCAAAGTACAGAAAGATCCTTGATGAAAACCTGTTCCAGAGTGCTCAGGACCTCAGACTGGGGCGAAGGTTCACCTTCCAACAGGACAACTACCCTAAGTACACAGCCAAGACAACGCAGGAGTGGCTTCGGGACAAGTGACTGAATGTCCTTGAGTGATTCAGCCAGAGCCCTGACTTGAACCCGATCGAACATCTCTGGAGAGATCTAAAAATAGCTGTGCAGTGACGCTCCCCATCCAACCTGACCGAGCTTGAGAGGATCTGCAGAGAAGAATGGGAGAAACTCTCCAAATACAGAAGCTTGTAGCGTCATTGTCAAAGACTCCAGCCACCCTAGTCATAGACTGTTCTCTCTGCTACCGCACGGCAAGCGGTACCGGAGTGCCAAGTCTAGGTCCAAAAGACTTCTCAACAGCTTCTACCCCCAAGCCATAAGACTCCTGAACAGCTAATCATGGCTACCCGGACTATTTGCACTGCCCCCCCACCCCATCCTTTTTACGCTGCTGCTACTCTGTTAAGTATTTATGCATAGTCACTTTAACTCTACCCACATGTACATATTACCTCAACTACCTCAACTAGCCGGTGCCCCCGCACATTGACTCTGCAACGGTACCCCCTGTATATATAGCCTCCCTACTGTCACTTTATTTTACTTCTGCTCTTTTTTCTCAACACTTTTTTTGTTGTTGTTTTATTCTTACTTTTTTGTTTAAAATAAATGCACTGTTGGTTAAGGGCTGTAAGTAAGCATTTCACTGTAATGTCTGCACCTGTTGTATTCGGCGCATGTGACCAATAAAATTTTATTTTATTTTATTTTATTTGATACCCAAGAAGACTGGAGGCTGTAATCTCTGCAAAAGGTGCTTCAACAAAGTACTGAGTAAAGGGTCTGAATACTTATGTAAATGTAATATTTCAGTTAAAAATATATAAATTCGCAAACATTTCTAAAAACCTGTTTTTGCTTTGTCATTATGGGGTATTGTGTGTGGAATGATGACGGAAATGTAATCAATTTTAGAATAAGGCTGTAATGTAACAAAATGTGGAAAAAGTCAAGAGGTCTGAATACTTTCCGAATGCACTGAATGTAATTATTTCGTTTGTGGGCAGTTCGAAGTGTTTTGGGCACAGTTAGATAGCCTACAATGCATATATGAAAATCATAACTGGTACGCAGATCTTTAGAAATGGTAGGATCAATTGTAAATTGGCGCTCCACATGAAAAAGGTTGCCGACCCCCGCTATAGGCTGTATGAAGCCACCCTTGTGGAACGGCGCGGCCTACAGTGTACCATGACAGTGTCATTGTCTCGTGTGCTTCCCACCAACATTGTCTCGTTGCGTTGCATTCAGAGATGTTCCTCATGTGTGCGCCCGCCCAGTTCATTTTTGCATTTTCATCCATCGCCAGGGAAGGGAAACATTCTGCGAATATTGAAACATTATATCAACAAGGTGGCGCTGAGAATATTGAAACGTATCAACGAACGAGGCGGCTCGGGAGAATATTGAAACATTTTGTATCAACAAGGGGGCTCCGAGAATATTGATTGCAACGTAGTAGCCAAAGAAGGGGCCGCTCCCGCATTTTCCCTCCCGTGAACTATTATGTTGCTTAAGCAGTTGGATTATCTGGGTGATTATTATAGTTAAAAAACAACCTTACATCTTCACTATAGCTAAATAAGTTAGCAATATTTAATGACGTTTTGCCAACAAGATGGATCTGTAAAAATATCTCATTTTAATTGAGGAAGATGGACAAGCAAGATTGATAGAGTGAGAGGTGGAAATGCATGATTCCAGAGGCAGGACTCCTACCCAAACAGAGTCAATACAGACTACCTAACCTGTGAAACAGAGAGAGGGATCTCCCCAAACAGAGTCAATACAGACTACCTACCCTGTGAAACAGATAGAGGGGCCTACCCAAACAGAGTCAATACAGACTACCTACCCTGTGAAACAGATAGAGGGGCCTACCCAAACAGAGTCAATACAGACTACCTACCCTGTGAAACAGAGAGAGGGGCCTCCTCAAACAGAGTCAATACAGACTACCTACCCTGTGAAACAGAGAGAGGGGCCTCCTCAAACAGAGTCAATACAGACTACCTACCCTGTGAAACAGATGGATAGGGGCCTACCCAAACAGAGTCAATACAGACTACCTACCCTGTGAAACAGAGGGGCCTACCCAAATAATACAGACTACCTACCCAAACAATACAGACTATCTACCCTGTGAAACAGAGAGAGGGGCCTACCCAAACAGAGTCAATACAGACCACCTACCCTGTGAAACAGAGAGAGGGGCCTACCCAAACAGGGTCAATACAGGCTACATACCCTGTGAAACAGAGAGAGGGGCATACCCAAACAATACAGACTACCTACCCTGTGAAACAGAGAGAGGGGCCTACCCAAACAGAGTCAATACAGGCTACCTACCCTGTGAAATAGCGAGAGGGGCCTACCCAGAGTCAATACAGGCTACCTACCCTGTGAAACAGAGAGGGGCCTACCCAAACAGAGTCAATACAGGGTACCTACCCTGTGAAACAGAGAGAGGGGCCTACCCAAACAATACAGACTACCTACCCAAACAGAGTCAATACAGACTACCTTCCCAAACAATACAGGCTATCTACCCTGTGAAACAGAGAGAGGGGCCTACTCAAACAGAGTCAATACAGGCTACCTACCCTGTGAAATAGAGAGGGGGACTACTCAAACAGAGTCAATACAGGCTACCTAACCTGTGAAATAGAGAGGGGGCCTACCCAACGACAGTCAATAACCTACCTACCCTGTGAAACAGAGAGGGGGCCTACCCAAAGAGAGTCAATACAGGCTACCTACCCTGTGTGGCATGCGTACTTCCCAGAGTCATTTGCAGTAACGGTAGAGAACCAGAGCGCGTTCCCCCGTCCTCTCACAGCCCCGTCGTCTCGGAGGAAATCTCTGTCTCTATTGGTTTCCCCCTCAGCCCCCGACCAATCAGCTTCCTCAGAGCTGGCTGTGATGTTGTAGAGGCGCTCACAGAGACCGGCGGACTGTGGCTTAGTACATTGCATGACAAACCCCTCCCCAGAGAAAGCCTTGTAGCCGTACATCTCTGTCTCTGAGCCTGGCTTCAAACCTACACGTGTCACACAAGACAGACATCTCTCATTCCACACAGATGTATGTATAATGTAATTAATACTGAAGGCATATGATAGGTCTGTATGCACATGGAATACCTACCTGGTCAAATCTATTAATGTTGTTTTGATAATAAAGATAAGTACCTTCTTCCTTGACCCAGCCACTTTCACAGAAGTATCTCTGCAGAAAACATGTGATGATTGCTAAAGCAATATTTCATATATGGCAACATCCATTTCCTGGTTAGATGAAGAGATCTACTTTGCTAGAGTTCACACCATCTGTGGGTTTCTGTGCATCTGTGGGTGTAGGTAGCCGGAGTGTGAAGTGTGTCTGTGTAAGTATGCAAGGCTGATCTGTGATGTAAGAGAAGACAGCGTTTCACTTGAATTTATAAATTGTAGTATTTTCCTCCCTGAAGAACTCACCAATTAGTCGTCTTTGTTGCAAGTGTAAAACATTTATTGAAGCCCAGTGTCAATACATTAGTAATACTGAACAGTGGTGAGTATACATTATAACACAGGACATAGGCATTATAACACAGGACATAGACATTATAACACAGGACATAGGCATTATAACACAGGACATAGACATTATAACACAGGACATAGACATTATAACACAGGACATAGACATTATAACACAGGACATAGGCATTATAACACAGGACATAGGCATTATAACACAGGACATAGGCATTATAACACAGGACATAGACATAACACAGGACATAGGCATTATAACACAGGACATAGACATTATAGCACAGCACATAGGCGTCATAACACATCCCATCTGAAATAACACAATTAATCCAAATCATGTGGTGAAACACGATCTACAACAAGACTGTTTCAATGTGACATTGGCATGTATGGTGCAAGGCATTATTCTCACCAGTGGTGTTGTGATGATGCCAACCCAGATCATCTCTGAGAAACAGAATGATGTCCACCTTCAGCTTGACATAGACAACAGTCACCACCACCACCGTCACGGCAAAGACCCCTACTATACCCAGCACCAGGAAGTGAAACTGGGGTGGACCTAAAGGAGGCCATGAAATACACATGAACACACACACGGCCACGCAGGCACACACGCACATACACACAAATAAACCTGATAATATCAAACAGCTGTTACTGTACAGCGGAAAGAGAAACTGGAGGAAAGAAATCTGAGATAATCATTAGAATTTCACACAGAAGTGATAATAAACTCTTCTTGATTAAATGTCATGGTAACCTAAGAGCAGAAGAGAGGGTTCTGTGAAATGGCCAGTAGAGTTTGATAAAGGCAGACTCTGTAATATTTGTAATGATTGGAAAGCAAAGACTGTGCCTTTTAATGGGACATAAAATAATAATCTACCTCATACTCATTATTCAGTAGATAAGTGTTGAAATGTCCCTTTAAGAGGCTGCTTGACTTACTCCTCTGTTTGAAGGTGATAGAGACGTTGGAGGTCCCAGATGGAGTCTCCAATTTACAGGTGTATCTGTTCCTCAGCTGCTCCTCGGACACCTGCCTGATCACCAGCGATACCAGGTGATGGCCATTCTCTCTGGAGGAAACAGTCAAGTGTGTTGCGTTAACTGTGGAGAACCGCGTTTCTTTACTCGTTTTAGAGGGATGAGTAACTGGGCTGATAAACCAGGGAAATAGTCTTCAGAAGGAAAAAAAAGCTGATGTCATCATATCAACTGATCAATCAATCTCATGATAGTATACTTGTCTACTGTTCAGCGACTATGCCGTTTGCTGTAAATGCATATTTCACATCCTTTATCTGGGCTTGATTGGGCTTTCCTTGCACAACGGAACCAATAGAATAGTCACAAAAGTGCTCCAGGCAGGCTGAAGGAAGCGCTCAAAGTATTTGAAAGATTTTAAATAGTATTTGAACCCAGGTCGTTTCTGTAGTGACTGTACATGCTCACTGTGAAGTATTGTAAAACACTGGTAGGGCCTCCATGTTCTCCTCCACAAAAGATATGTTTTCCATCCAGTGGAAGGAGTCAAATTCAGAGGACAGGACAGCCCTGCAGACCACCACCACAGTGGATCCTGGAGAAAACACACACAACATTCACTAACACTTTACTTAGAGCAGGGATGGGCAACTCTGATGGGGGTGAAGGCCACAGGGATGGGCAACTCTGATGGGGGTGAAGGCCACAGGGATGGGCAACTCTGATGGGGGTGAAGGCCACAGGGATGGGAAACTCTGATGGGGGTGGAGGCCACAGGGATGGGAAACTCTGATGGGGGTGGAGGCTACAGGGATGGGCAACTCTGATGGGGGTGAAGGCCACAGGGATGGGAAACTCTGATAGGGGTGGAGGCTACAGGGATGGGCAACTCTGATGGGGGTGAAGGCCACAGGGATGGGAAACTCTGATGGGGGTGAAGGCTACAAATAATCTGAACTTATCTGAACCATGATTACTAAGTTTAGATAAGATAGTTGGCCGTTAGACTAATTTACCAATCTATAAAATGTTAGCTGACATGGGCTAACTGAGTGACTATCAGTGACTGGCATAACAAGATAAAAACTGTTGATGCACAACCACATTTTGAAATTGCTTTTTGTATATTCTACTGTTCTATCTCGCAACAGTAAGTTGAGACCCCGACTGAGTCCCCCAAAAGGTGTGTGTGAGGGGGGGGGGTTGATCCTTGGGCCCGGGCCACAAGTTGCCCATCCCTGACTTAGAGCATACAGTTACTTATAATGTATTTTACTTGTTGTAACAAGGCTTACAACGCCTTATGAATTAATCATAAAGCATTAGACCTGTACACCTTCAGTAAAGTGTTACTGAACATTCTAGAATGTAGATCAAACACAAAACATAATTCACATGGATATTGCATACACACACACGCAGGTACACATACACACACACACGCACGCGCACGCGCACACACACACGCACACACACTTGACTGAAAACGCTGATTTACACCCATACAGATAGGTAGAGGAACTCACCCATATGTACTTCAATAAACTCCCCATCCTGAGGGCTAATGATCTTTGGCTTTAAATGGGAACTTCCTGTACAAACAATAATATCACTGCAGTTAAAACAGAAATATCCCTGTAGTTAAAACAGAAATATCACTAGTTAAAACAGAAATATCACTAGTTAAAACAGAAATATCCCTGTAGTTAAAACAGAAATATCACTGTAGTTAAAACAGAAATATCCCTGTAGTTAAAACAGAAATATCACTAGTTAAAACAGAAATATCACTGTAGTTAAAACAGAAATATCCCTGTAGTTAAAACAGAAATATCACTGTAGTTAAAACAGAAATAGCACTGCAGTTAAAACACAAACATGAATGTAGTTAAAACACAAACATGAATGTAGTTAAAAGGGAACAATACATTCACTTTCTATCAATTGTTTTGAACAAAATAAACCATAACTATGGGCAAAAGTTACAGATCCTTGTTCTTGCATTGACTTTAGCTTTCCCCTAGAATCCAGATTCAGATCAACCAAACATTGAATAAATCTTAATTGACAAATACATTTCAAGGTATCTTTGCAAAAGGTCAGAAAGTCCAAAACCATACAGCAGGGTTGGAGTCAATTCCATTTAAATTCCAGTCGATTTAGGAATTGCACTGAAATTCAAATTCAAATTCTCTTCAATGCTTTACAATGAGTAACATTTTTGAATTGGAATTGAAATTTGGTTTACTTTCTGAATTGACTGGAATTGAAATGAATTGACCCCAACCCTGATATACAGTACTGTACAGTAGCTTCCTACCTTGTTTAATTGTCCGCTCCATGGTTTTGGACAAGGTAAACACCTGTCCATCATGGAGGTTTGAGTTGTATGTATAGTATGAAGTGCAGGTATAGTAACCACTGTCACTCTCAGTAGCACTTTCCAGGTATCCATCGCCAAAGTCAGAGCGTAACTCTGTGTCACAGTTCTACAATACATTAATCAATACACAGGTAATAAACAGGCAATAAACATGTAATAAACAGGTAATAACAGGCAATAAACAGGTAATACACATGTTTTACATAGGGAGTTTGTCCTAGCCACCGTGCTTCTACATCTGCATTGCTTGCTGGTTGGGGTTTTAGGCTGGGTTTCTGTATAAGCACTTAGTGACTTTATAAATTAATGTGATTAATACACATGTTATAAATAGGTAATAAACAGGTAATAAACAGGTACTAAACAGGTAATAAACAGGTACTAAACAGGTAATAAACGGGCAATAAACTGGTAATAAACTGGTAATAAACTGGTAATTCAAAGCCTGTCTATTGACGCTAGTCGCAAAACTGACTGGTGAACTAAAACATTGATGCTGGCCCCTACGCTAGCTAGGACAGCCACCCAGGCTAAGGGAAAACATGATATAACAGGGAAATACCCTGTGGCTTTTTGTCTAGTGGAATAAATCACCTTCAACAGACTATTCAATAATACTTTGCCAACGGCTAGGGGGAAAACACACCTCCTCAAGCAGACGTAATGACATATGTCTTTCGTTTTAACCAAAGGCAAGTAAGTAGAACTAGTGGAAACTCACCATCACTGAATATTTACTACTACTTTGCCAACTGGTGGAGGAGGGGGACAAAGAAAAGAAGAAGCCATACCTTGTACCACGTATATTTCAGTTTGGTGAAGTTTTGTGGGATGCTGTGGTCCGACGTGCATGTATACTTTCCGCAGGACTCTCCCAGATAGCAAGTTGATGGATACACATCCATGTCTGTGTAGCACTGGCCAGAGAACACTGTGATGTTAAACCACGCTGTCCTCAGGGGCTGGCCACTGGCATTGCTGCAACGGTCCAGAGAAAGATATGACAATCAATCAATCAATCAAGCAATTGATCATTCAATCAACCAATCAATCAAACCATCAACCATTAATTCAATCAATCAATCAACAAAATAAAATAAAATAAAATACATCAGACGGAAGGAGAAGACAATTGAAGAACAAAAGTATGATTGATAAAACGGACAATAAAAGGCCATCTAGATGTGTAAGTGACAGACATACAGCAGTGAGCAGGAGTAGGACCCCTGTTCGTTGGGGGAGACCCTCAAGATGATGAGAGTATCTTCAGACCTCCACACCACAGGCTCCTGCAGCTCCCCAGGCCCAGAGTGGTTGCGCCATGCCAGGGTCAGGTTCCCCTCCCTGTGCCCTGCCCTGGTGGTCCGCAGCGGGCACTGCAGCACTGCCATTTCTCCCTCCCGGACATAAACAGGACGTTGGACACACAACTTACATGGAGATGGAGGAGCGTCACATGACGAACAGCCTCCACTGACCAGCTCTGTGGAAGAACATCCAAGATAGACCATCTCAGTGGAGGACGGAGGGCACCCTATTCCCTATATAGGGCACTACTTTTGACCAGGGTCCATGACACCCTATTCCCTATATAGGGCACTATTTTTGACCAGGGTCCATGGCAGCCTATTGCCTATTGCCTATATAGGGTGCCATGGACCCACGTTTAATTTTTGCTGCGTTATGCGTTATGAAAGGAACTAGACACGGACATGAATTATCTGTTTAGTGTGCTAACACACTCTTGGCAGTTTGTTGTAACCAAGTATTGGTGCTAAATTGTGTGTTAATGGATGCTAGCTTGCTAGTTAGCTACGGCGTCATAGCTAGGTATCGTGGGTAGTTACTGTGTCTTGGCAGTGTCTTCCGCCGTGCCGGCTGTAGCACGAAGCGAGCTAACTAGCCGTTTTTTTCGAACAGAGTCAGAGTCAACACAGTAGCCATTGTGTGCCGGGTGTAGCACGAAGCTAGCTAGCTAGCCGTTCTTCAAACAAAGTCAACACAGTGGCCATTGCTAGCTACCCAACACGACCAGCGAACTGTACGGTAGTAGCTAATTACAATATACTTGTCCTAGCTAGCCAACGTTGAATCATTGCTGCGTCATGAAAGGAACTTGACACAGACACGAATGATCTGTTTAGTGTGTTATCACACTATTGGTGGTTTGCTGTGACCAAGTGTTTGTGCTAAACTGTGTGTTACTGGATGCTAGCATGCTAGTTAGCTAGTTAACACACTATTGGTGGTTTGTTGTGACCAAGTATTGGTGCTTAACTGTGTGTTAAACTGTGTGTTATTGGATGCTAGCATGCTAGTCAGCTATGGTGTCATAGTTAGCTAGCTGAATAAAGTGGGTTGAGTCTATTCCTTTAAACATTGAACAACTGTAGTTCACAACAATTCTGATTTCTAAAGGTGGAAGTTGGGAGAGTTTTTGTTCGGGTGGTTCAGTGAAACAATTTTAGTTTCTGAGGTAGAAGTTTTTGGTGAGGGAGGCCCCCCTCTCTCCTCTCCCAGATGCCTAGCTCATTTCATTCCGATCTCCTCTGCATTTTTGTAGCCATTTGCTACAGCCTGTCAACTATGCCTCTGCCTATCCCTGTTCTCTCCTCTCTGCACAGGCTACACAAACAACGCACCACACCGCGCGGCTGCTGCCTCTCTAACCTGGTGGTCCCTGCACGCACCCCCTCACCTGGAGTTCCAGGTCGCAGGCAGCCTCTGGAACTGCCGTTCTGCTGCCAACAAAGCTGACTTCATCCCAGCCTATGCCAACCTCCAGTCCCTCGACTTCCTGGCGCTGACGGAAACATGGATCACCACTGAAAACACGGCTACTCCTACTGCTCTCTCCTCGTCCGACCATGTGTTCTCGCATACCCCGAGAGCATCTGGTCAGAGGGGTGGTGGTACAGGAATCCTCATCTCTCCCAAGTGGACATTCTCAATTTTTCCCCTAACCCATCTGTCTATCTCCTCATTTGAATTCCATGCTGTCACAGTCACTAGCCCATTTAAGCTTAATATCCTTGTCATCTATCACCCTCCAGGTTCCCTTGGAGAGTTCATCAACGAGCTTGACGCCTTGATAAGTTCCTTTCCTGAGGATGGCTCACCCCTCACAGTTTTGGGGGATTTCAACCTCCCTATGTCCACGTTTGACTCATTTCTCTCTGCCTCCTTCTTTCCACTCCTCTCCTCTTTTGACCTCACCCTCTCACCGTCCCCCCTACTCACAAGGCAGGCAATACGCTTGACCTCATCTTCACTAGATGCTGCTCCTCTACTAATCTCACTGCAACTCCCCTCCAAGTCTCCGACCACTACTTTGTTTCCTTTTCTCTCTCGCTCTCCTCCCACACTACTCACTCTGCCCCTACACAGATGGTAATGCGCCGCCGCAACCTTCGCTCTCTCTCTCCCACTACTCTCTCCTCTTCCATCCTATCATCTCTTCCCTCTGCTCAATCCTTCTCCCTCCAATCTCCTGATTCTGCCTCCTCAACCCTCCTCTCCTCCCTTTCTGCATCCTTTGACTCTCTGTGTCCCCTATCCTCCCGGCCGGCTCGGTCCTCCCCTCCAGCTCCGTGGCTTGATGACTCACTGCGAGCTCACAGAACAGAGCTCCGGGCAGCGGAGCGGAAATGGAAGAAAACTAAACTCCCTACCGACCTGGCATCTTTTCACTCCCTCCTCTCTACATTTTCTTCATCTGTTTCTGCTGCTAAGGCCACCTTCTACCACTCTAAATTCCAAGCATCTGCCTCTAACCCTAGGAAGCTCTTTGCCACATTTTCCTCCCTCCTGAATCCCCCCCCTCTCTCTGTGGATGACTTCGTCAACCACTTTGAAAAGAAGGTTGACGACATCCGATCCTCGTTTGTTAAGTCTAATGACACTGCTGGTCCTGCTCACACTGCCCTACCCTATGCTTTGACTTCTTTCTCCCCTCTCTCTCCAGATAAAATCCTGCGACTTGTGACTGCAGGCCGCCCAACAACCTGCCCGCTTGACCCCATCCCCTCCTCCCTTCTCCAGACCATCTCCGGTGACCTTCTCCCCTACCTCACCTCGCTGATCAACTCATCCTTGACCGCCGGCCATGTCCCTTCCGTCTTCAAGAGAGCGAGAGTTGCTCCCCTTCTCAAAAAACCAACACTCGACCCCACTGATGTCAACAACTACAGACCAGTATCCCTTCTCTCTTTTCTTTCCAAAACTATTGAGCGTGCCGTCTTTAGCCAACTCTCTTGCTATCTCTCTCAGAATGACCTTCTTGATCCAAACCAATCAGGTTTCAGGACTGGTCATTCAACTGAGACTGCTCTCCTCTGTGTCACGGAGACTCTCCGCACTGCTAAAGCTAACTCTCTCTCCTCTGCTCTTGTCCTTCTAGACCTGTCTGCTGCCTTTGATACTGTGAACCATCAGATCCTCCTCTCCACCCTCTCCGAGCTGGGCATCTCCGGCGCGGCTCACTCCTGGATTGCGTCCTACCTGACCGGTCGCTCCTACCAAGTGGCGTGGCGAGAAGCTGTCTCCGCACCACGTGCTCTCACCACTGGTGTCCCCCAAGGCTCAGTTCTAGGCCCTCTCCTTTTCTCCCTATACACCAAGTCACTTGGCTCTGTCATATCCTCACATGGTCTCTCCTATCATTGCTACGCTGACGATACACAACTAATCTTCTCCTTTCCCCCTTCTGATAACCAGGTGGCGAATCGCATCTCTGCATGTCTGGCAGACATATCAGTATGGATGACGGATCACCACCTCAAGCTGAACCCTGGCAAGACGGAGCTGCTCTTCCTCCCGGGGAAGGACTGCCCGTTCCATGATCTCGCCATCACGGTTGACAACTCCGCTGTGTCCTCCTCCCAGAGTGCGAAGAGCCTAGGCGTGACCCTGGACAACACCCTGTCGTTCTCCGCCAACATCAAGGCGGTGACCCGCTCCTGCAGGTTCATGCTCTACAACATTCGGAGAGTACGACCCTGCCTTACACAGGAAGCGGCACAGGTCCTAATCCAGGCACTTGTCATCTCCCGTCTGGACTACTGCAACTCGCTGTTGGCTGGCCTCCCTGCCTGTGCCATTAAACCCCTACAACTCATCCAGAATGCCGCAGCCCGTCTGGTGTTCAACCTTCCCAAGTTCTCTCACGTCACCCCCCTCCTCCGCACACTCCACTGGCTTCCAGTTGAAGCTCGCATCCGCTACAAGACCATGGTGCTTGCCTATGGAGCAGTGAGGGGAACGGCACCTCTGTACCTTCAGGCTCTGATCAGTCCCTACACCCAAACGAGGGCATTGCGCTCATCCACCTCTGGCCTGCTGGCTCCCTTCCTCTGCGGAAGCATAGTTCCCGCTCAGCCCAGTCAAAACTGTTCGCTGCTCTGGCACCCCAATGGTGGAACAAGCTCCCTCACGACGCCAGGACAGCGGAGTCACTCACCACCTTCCGGAGACATTTGAAACCCCACCTCTTTAAGGAATACCTGGGATAGGATAAAGGAATCCTTCTACCCCCCCCAATTGTAAAGTGGTTATCCCACTGGCTATAGGGTGAACGCACCAATTTGTGAGTCGCTCTGGCTAAGAGCGTCTGCTAAATGACGTTAATGTGCCCTTGAGCAAGGCACTTAACCCTAATTGCTCCTGTAAGTCGCTCTGGATAAGAGCGTCTGCTAAATGACTAAAATGTAAATGTAAATATAGTGCACTACTGTTGACCAGGGCTCCCTATTGGGCACTATGTAGGGAACAGGGTGCCATGGTCCCTGGTCAAAAGTAGTGCACTATATAGGGTAGCCTAAATGTACTGTACAAATATTTTATGCGGTACAAATAAACATTTCACAACAACCTTCAAATTGTTAGAGGGTGCTCAATAGTACAACAATTAATGGTGAAAGGTTTGTTGTAAAAATTGTCCTTTGGTTGGCTATCACCAGTTTCTAGGGCAGGATTCTCATCAAATGTTACTTATAAAACATGTGTAACCTGCTCATTCTAACATACCTAAGGATGTGGAGAGGAGGAGGATCATAAACAGTGGGTTCATCTTCACCATCTTCTTAATTCACACACAGACAAACAGACAAACACACACAGTGAGAGAAAGTCAGTGGGGAAAAAGCCCCATGAATGGCAGGCAATATATATATATATATATATATATATATATATATATATATATATTTATTTAAAGACAGCCTGTATATTGCTGAGAAACTTAAGATAACTTTTCATAATAGTATTTACAAAAATATAAACAGGTACTACCAGATCAGCATAATAGTATTATGTTATAGCAGGTCGTATGACTATATATAGAATAAGACTAGCCTACAATACAACAATTAATAACTTACTCAGCTGTGAGTGTGGAGGTAAATTCCAAGATTCCGAGTACTGTGTATTTTCGCAGACCATTAACAGAAACTCAAGTCACGCTTTCTGTTCTAGGCTACTTCCCTTTTCACTTTAGAATATCAATTTCGTTCTCGGTATGAATTGGAATATCTATATTAATGTTATATTATATTTCACATTGCTCCTCCTATAATCTACAGTCAAATAGACCGAGTGAATAAAGCTATTGACTCAATTTAGTGGCCTATTTGCATGCTACACGCTGACGAAGATTTAGCCTACTGACTGGAAGATATCAAAGTGAAACACTCTGATTCTAGTGAAATTGCAAGTGCTTTATGGAGACTTGCCCAGGCTTGACGTAATACTTTCGTGATTTCCCAGAAATGCTGGTGTCTAGGCATAAAGAAACATAAAGAAAACATGCGCCTTTCCCCACCAGTGGTGTGTTTCCACCAAACTGACTTGGTTAGGATAAAAATCAGTATGTGATGACGTAGTGCACATAAAATGTTTTTCCCTCAAGTTTGAAGGTACTAAAAAAATTCTAGAGTTCAATGTGTTTGCATCGCATTTTCAACTCTACCAATAGATTTGCCAAAAACTGTTGCATAAAATAGCAAATGTGCCTACTCGGTGTTTGGCACATGCGCTCTAGCCAGATAAAAGTGTTATTTGTCAAACAGCAGTCAAGCATCGATCATCATGTTTGGTTAGACTTCACTGCAGTTTTGGACATTATCGATCAAAAATGTATGTGTTATGGCTTTTCATCCCCTGCTATATCGTGGATCGAGAGTTACCTTTAATTAGCATAATAAAAAAATCCCCATAAAAATCCGTACTGTTTGCACAGTACCCCACCAGTGGTGTTTCCACCAAACAGACTTCTGGATGAAAAGCAGTGCGTTTTCATGTATCTAATTAAAATCTAAAGTTCAATGTGTTTCCATCACATTTTCAACTCTACAGATAGTTTTGTCACAAAAACTGTTGAGTTAAATAGCAAATGTACCTACTCTGGTCTTGGCACGTGCGCTCTAACCAACAGATGGGGTAGGCTGGGCAGGTAGGCTAAATGATGAGATCATTATGGATAAAAGCAAGAAATTAATCATAACTTATTTCATCTGTAGCCTAATAAATTGCATGCTTTCCCAACTAGTCATAATGGGAGGACCACACAACATGTCATAGCTGACTCCATTTATTTTGACATGATGGTTATTATATCAATATTTGCTCATAAAAGCGTCCCCATGACATTTCTCGCATAATTCATTTTACTGACACAAAAAGATCCCACCTTGTCTAGCATATTTTGTTTTGTGGGCATTTGGAAAGTTTACCCAAAAAAAATCTGTTTCCATCAGGCCTGTCCTTTTTTTTTTAGCCTACTTTACTGGCATAAAAAGTTTGGATGGAAACCTTGTTAGTGATAGTAAACTAATACCCTACATTACCAAAAGTATGTGGACACCTGCTCGTTCAACATCTCATTCCAAAATCATGGGCATTAATATGGAGTTGGTCCCCCTTTGCTGCTATAACAGCCTCCACTCTTCTGGGAAGGCTTTCCACTAGATTTTGGAACATTGCTGCAGGGACTTGCTTCCATTCAGCCACAATAGCATTAGTGACGTTGGGCACTGATGTTGGGCTATTAGGCCTGGCTCGCAGTCGGTGTTCCAATTCATCCCAAAGGTGTTCGATGGGGTTGAGGTCAGGGCTCTGTGCAGGCCAGTCAAGTTCTTCCACACCGATCTCGACAAACCATTTCTGTATGGACCTCACTTTGTGCACTGGGGCATTGTCATGCTGAAACAGGGAAGGACCTAGCCCAAACTGTTGCCACAAAGTTGGAAGCACAGAATAATCTAGAACAGGGGTGTCAAACTCATTTTAGTTCAGGGGCCACATGGAGGAAAATCTATTCCCAAGTGGGCCGGACCGGAAAAATCATGGTATATATAACTTAAAAACAACAACTTCAGATTGTTTTCTTTGTTTTAATACGATCAACATACAACATAAAGCTGGAGCCTGAGGACAGTGTGTCCAAAATAGTACAAGCACAACATCACTATTAATCATAAAACACGTCAAGTTTATTTGAAAATTCTAAAGAAAAAGAACACACAAACACACAATGCCTCAGTGATTAACAGAACTGTTTCACAGATCACAGAACTATATCAGGGTGTCATTTCTCAGGCAGAAATGTAGATACAAATAATGAAATCCTGTTCCCCAAACAAGTGCAAGAACCACAGAGTCAAGAATAGGTTAAATATACAAATAAAATAAAATCAATTAAAAACAATAGCACATCAACATAAAAACATATAAACATAAAGCTGGAGCCTGAGGACAGTGTCCAAAAGCACAACATCAATATTAATCATAAAACACCTCAAGTTATTTGAAAGTTCTGAGGACAAAGAACACACAAACACACAATGCCTCAGTGATTCACAGAAGTATATCACAGATCACAGAACTATATCAGGGTGTCATTTCTCAGGCAGAAATGTAGATACAAATAATGAAATCCTGTTCCCCAAACAAGTGCAAGAACCACAGAGTCAAGAATAGGTTAAATATACAAATAAAATAAAATCCATTAAAAACAATAGCACATCAACATAAAAACATATAAACATAAAGCTGGAGCCTGAGGACAGTGTCCAAAAGCACAACATCAATATTAATCATAAAACACCTCAAGTTATTTGAAAGTTCTGAGGACAAAGAACACACAAACACACAATGCCTCAGTGATTCACAGAAGTATATCACAGATCACAGAACTATATCAGGGTGTCATTTCTCAGGCAGAAATGTAGATAAAAATAATGAAATCCTGTTCCCCAAACAAGTGCAAGAACCACAGAGTCAAGAATAGATTAAATATACAAATAAAATCAATTAAAAACAATAGCATATCAACATAAAAACATAAACATAAATCTGAAAGCGTTGCTCAAACTCCCGTAACAGTCCCGTTATTTTATCTTTGAACCTGTTAACATATAGACTAATATGCTATAAATTGTGTTCTTACACTGGTACAGTTATGCCCTATGAGAGATGTACAACTGCGCATGTGCAAAAATAAATAAAGGGCATTTTCCCGCGTTCTGGTTGAAACACCAACGATGAACATGTGTGTTTATTCCTCCGTTAAGTAAGCCGGTATTCCTGTCCTGAAGATGACAGCACCAACAGGTTATGGGCCCAGGAGGGAACATGGAAGCCGATGGAATAGATTATGTTTCGACGGAGATGAAAAAAACTACGAGTTATGGGAGACGAAGTTTTTGGGACACTTGCGTTTGCTAGGGCTAAAGGCCACCATATTGAGCGTGGATGAAGATGAAGAAGACGGAGAGAAAAATGAAGAAGCCTACGCCGAATTGATACAGGTTTTGGATGATAAAAGTCTTTCCCTGATAATGAGAGAAGCAGCAGATGATGGGAGAAAAGCGTTGAAGATATTGAGGGAACATTATGCAGGTAAAGGGAAGCCACGTGTGATTAGCCTCTACACTGAGCTAACTTCTCTTCAGAAAGCCAGTGACGAAAGTGTTACGGATTATATCATTCGTGCTGAGACGGCTATTACAGCACTGAGGAATGCTGAAGAGACTTTAAGTGACGGGCTGTTGATTGCAATGATTCTGAAAGGTTTGCCCGAATCATTTAAGCCGTTTGCCATCCACATAACGCAGAGTGACGAGCCGACAACTTATGGCAAGTTCAAAACCAAGTTGAGGAGCTATGAAAGCACCGAGAAGTTTAGCGCCATTTCCACTGACGACAACGTGATGAAGGCAAGTAACAATAAAGTTAGCTGGCCAAGAGGAAGAGATAAAGGGACCGAGATAACCTGCTTCAACTGTGGCCAGAAAGGGCACAAGGCCCGGGAATGTACCGTTACTGGAGAGCACAGAGAACGGAGACAGTGGTGTAGTTTTTGCAAGCGCTCCACTCATACTGACGCAAATTGCAGACGAAAAAGGAAGAGACAATGTGAAACAAGCAACAGATGCTGAAGGCCACACATTTGCATTCAAAATAAGTGACTGTCAGCTTCGTGGACTGAAACATAAAGGGCTGATGGTTGATACGGGAGCAACGTCACATATAGTCACGGACATCGGGAAGTTTAAGGAGTTTGACGAGACTTTCAAACCGGAAAAACATTCCGTGGAGCTGGCTGATGGAACAAGAACGAATGGTGTCGCGGAGAGGAGAGGTGCAGCGGAGGTTTACCTGAGAGACAACACGGGTCGTCGGGTGAAAACAACGCTGACGAGGCGCTGTACGTGCCGTCGTTTCCACAGGACATTTTCTCTGTTAAAGCAGCGACAGCCAACGGAGCTTCAGTCAACTTTCGACAGGGGTGTAACAAGCTCATCCACAAGAACGGTACCACTTTTGACATCGAGGAGTACGATAGACTTTACTATCTTAACACTGTAAGTGATGAAAATGATGATGGCTGTCATGGGTGCTATGATATTCACACATGGCACAAAATTCTTGGCCACTGTAATTTTGAGGATGTGTCAAAGTTAGAAAATGTGACAGAGGGAATGAAAATCACAGGTAAGATTGACAAATCTACCCTCAACTGTGAAATCTGCACACAGGGAAAATTTGTTCAGAGCAGAAACAGAGAGCCTGATGAAAAGGCAAAAGCAGCTCTTGAGCTTGTGCACACTGATTTGGCTGGCCCTATTGAGCCAGAGGCGAAAGATGGGTTCAGATATACTCTAGCATTTACGGATGATTATTCAGGGGCAGTTTTTGTGTATTTCCTAAAAGCAAAAAGTGATACTGTAAAAGCTACTGAGAAGTTTATTGCTGATGTGGCCCCTTATGGAAAAATAAAGTGTGTCAGGTCAGATAATGGCACAGAGTACACAGCCAAAGAGTTCCAGTCACTGCTCAGTAAGAATGCCATAAGACATGAAACTTCAGCCCCTTACTCACCCCATCAAAATGGGACCGCTGAGAGAAATTGGAGAACACTGTTTGAAATGGCAAGATGCATGCTACTTGAGAGCAACCTACCAAAGAAATTGTGGACATATGCTGTAATGACTGCTGCAGTAATTCGCAATAGGTGTTACAATAAGCGTGTAGGACAGACTCCACACTACATGTTTACTGGGAGAAAGCCTGATCTTTCAAAGATGAAAGAATTTGGATCTGTTTGCTATGCATACAGACAGAACAAGAAAAAGTTGGACTCAAGATGTGAAAAGGGTATTTTTGTCGGGTATGATAAAAATAGTCCAGCATACCTAGTCTACTACCCAGACACTGGAAAAGTTCTTAAAAACAGATTAGTCAAGTTCGTTACAAAAGGTGTAGTCGAACGCCAAACTCAGACAGATTTGGAAATGAGTGATGATCTTCGTGGGGAGAGATTTCAATCCCCCATGCCAAAAGCCAAGATGGCAGATCAAAATTCGAAGAGACACAAGATGTGCAAATCGAGACTTCAGATAGTCAGAGTCCACGCTATCCAGACAGAGAGAGGAAGAAGCCACAGTACTTAAAAGACTATGAGTGTAAAGTGAAGTGTGATGACCAGATACCACCTAGTGTTGACTACTGCTACAGAGTAATGTGCAATGCACCACAAACCTTCAAAGAAGCAATGATTTCACCAAAATCAGAGATTTGGGCTACTGCTATGAAGGAGGAGATGGATTCCCTTAGGGAAAATGATACATTCACATTGACCACACTGCCAGAGGGTAAAAATGCAGTGGGGGGCAGGTGGGTCTATGCGGTCAAAAACAATTCAGATGAGACTGAGACATACAAGGCAAGATATGTTGCAAAGGGATATAGTCAAGTGGCAGGAATAGACTATAAGGAGACTTTTTCTCCAACTGCAAATATGACATCAGTACGTTGTTTGATGCAGCTAGCAGCTCAGTATGACTTAGAGTTACATCAGATGGATGTCAAAACAGCATATCTACATGCTCCTATTGACTGTGAAGTGTACATGGAGCAACCAGAGGGTTTTGAAGTCAGGTCAGATACAGGTGAGCAACTAGTCTGCAAACTGAACAAGTCACTGTACGGCCTGAAACAGTCAGGAAGGAACTGGAACAAAATGTTGCATGATCACCTTAGTGAAAATGGTTTTACACAGAACCCAGCTGATCACTGTGTTTACAACAAACAAACTGCAACAGAAAGGATCATTTTGATAATTTGGGTCGATGATCTAATTATCGCTGCTAGTGATAGTGACTCACTCACAAGTGTAAAAGAAATGTTAAGTGAAAAATTTAAGATGAAAGATCTTGGGAGGCTTAGACATTTCCTAGGCATTGATTTTACACAAAGTGAAGGGAAAATAAAGATGAGCCAAACAAGGTACATAACCAAGATACTGGAAAGGTTTGGTATGTCAGACTGTAAAACAAGGTCAACACCATGTGAACAAAAAACAAACTTTGATGGTGATGGTGAACCTATTGATTCAAAAAGGTATCGTGAAGTGATAGGCAGCTTGATATATGTTATGACATGTACAAGACCGGATATCAGCTGGATTGTCAGCAAGCTGTCACAATACCTATCAGAACCAAAAGAGCAACACTGGATAACAGCTAAACATGTGTTGAGGTACTTGAAGGGGACAATGAATCAGGAGTTGTGTTACAAAAAGGGGGGTGGAAAAACTCAACCTCGTAGCATATAGTGATGCTGATTGGGCAGCAGATCAAAGTGACAGACGAAGCATAACAGGGTATTGTTTTAGTTTAACTAAATGTGGACCTGTTATTTCATGGAGGTCTAAGAAGCAGCCAACAGTAGCTTTATCTACATGTGAAGCAGAGTACATGGCACTGGCTGCTACTACACAAGAAAGTTTGTACCTTGTACAGTTATTGGGCCAGATGGATAGTGAGTGCCAATATGCACCAGTAACAATCTTTGAAGATAACCAAGGTGCAATTGCTCTGTCAAAGAACCCAGTATGTCGTCAGAGATGTAAACATGTTGACATCAGATATCATTTCATTCGATCTGCGCTCAGTGATGGCAAAATAAGTATTGAATATTGTCCAACGGCAGACATGGTTGCAGATGTTTTGACTAAACCTGTAACGAAGTTCAAAAATGAAAAATTCTTGGGTTATATGTTTGGAATGTAAACTGACATTTGTGAGATGTATAACTGTAAGCTAAATGTGTTGATAGTTAGGTTGAATACGACTTGTACAGTATAAGAGCAAGTGGGGGTGTTAACATATAGACTAATATGCTATAAATTGTGTTCTTACACTGGTACAGTTATGCCCTATGAGAGATGTACAACTGCGCATGTGCAAAAATAAATAAAGGGCATTTTCCCGCGTTCTGGTTGAAACACCAACGATGAACATGTGTGTTTATTCCTCCGTTAAGTAAGCCGGTATTCCTGTCCTGAAGATGACAGCACCAACAGAACCGCTTCATGTCTGCCACATGTTGGGTCGCGCACACATTTTTCAGACAGGGGAAGTGAGCTGCATCACCACCGGCAAGTTGCGTCTCCCACAATGACAGCTTCAACTTGAAAGAACGTATGCTGTCATAATACTGCGTGACAACTTTGTTGCGCCCTTGCAGCTGTTTGTTCAAGTTATTCAGGTGCTCTGTAACATCCACCATAAATGCAAGGTCCTGCATCCATTCTGCGGAATGAAATTCTAACACTGGTTTGCCCTTTTCTTCCATGAACTGTTCAATTTCTTCTCGTAAATCAAAGAAACGCCTCAGCACAGCACCTCGGCTTAACCATCTTACCTCAGTGTGGTATGGCAGGCCATAGATGTGGTCTTTCTCTCTGAGAAGGCTGTCAAACTGACGTGATTCAGGCTTCTGGATCGGATGAAATTAACAGTTTGGATGACCACCTTCATGACGTTATCCATCTTTAATGACTTGCAACACAAAGCCTCCTGGTGCAAAATACAGTGAAAAGTCAAAAAATCACGTCCTCCATTTGCAGATTGCACTTTCTCTCTGAACTTTGTCACAACGCCTGCTTTTTTCCCGATCATTGAGGGCGCACCATCTGTAGCCAGGCTGACAGCGCGGGACCAGTCCACCCTGTCCAGCGCGCCCGACGAGTGCGGTAACAATATCAGCTGCTGTCGTTGTATCTGTCATCGGCACCAACTCCACGAACTCCTCGGTGACGGTCAATGTGTCATCAACTCCGCGGATGAAAATGGCCAGTTGTGCAACATCTGTAATGTCCGTGCTTTCATCAATTGCAACCAAAAAACGCAATAAATGACTTTACTTTTTGCTTCAACTGGCTGTCCAAATCCACTGAAAGATCGGAAATCCTGTCTGCAACTGTGTTTCTTGTCAGGCTGATATTTGCAAAAGCCTGCCGCTTTTCAGGGCACACAATCTCCGCTGCCTTCATCATGTATGTTTTTACAAATTCACCCTCACTAAATGGTTTTGAAGCCACTGCGATTTCATTAGCAATGAGGTAGCTAGCTTTCACTGCAGCGTCACTGATGTCTCGGCTGTGAGTAAACACAGACTGCTGTTTCTTCAGACCCGCCAACAGTTCATTCACCTTCTCTCATCTCCGCTGTCCTTGAAAGTTGTCATATTTGTCGGCATGAAGACTCACATAGTGGCGACGAAGGTTATATTCTTTCAGCACTGCAACATGCTCTGAACACACCAAACATACAGCTTTCCCATTCAATTCCGTGAATAAATAGGATGACCATTTTTCTTGGAACACTCTGCACTCTGCGTCCACTTTTCTCTTTTTTGACAGAGACATATTGGGGCAATGAGGGTGCCAAAGCACATAATGTTAAAAGTAGAAGCCGTAATAAATATCGCGGGCAAAACAAAGTAGCTCATTGGCTGCACGTGCTTGACCTACTTGCTCCGCCCCGGTATAAACAATTTGCTTGCTTAACACAATTGCTATTGCGCCATCCAGTGGACGCAATTGGAACAGCAGTTTATTTTATAGAAAAATTGCAGCGAAAAATATTATAATTTATTTTTTTATCATCTCGCGGGCCGGATTAAACCCGTTTGCGGGCCTGATCCGGCCTGCAGGCCGTACGTTTGACACCCCTGATCTAGAATGTCATTGTATGCTGTAGCATTAAGATTTCCCTTCACTGGAACTAAGGGGCCTAGCCCGAACCATGAAAAACAGCTCCAGACCATTATTCCTCTTCCACCAAACTTTACAGTTGGCCCTATGCATTGGCGCAGGTAGCGTTCTCCTGACATCCACCAAACCCAGATTCGTCCGTCAGACTGCCAGATGGTGAAACGTGATTCATCACTCCAGAGAACGTGTTTCCACTGCTCCTGAGTCCAATGGCAGCAAGTATTACACCACTCCAGCCGACACTTGGCATTGTGCATAGTGATCGTAGGCTTTTATGCAGCTGCTCTGCCATTTCATGAAGCTCCCAATGAACAATTATTGTGCTGACGTTGCTTCCAGAGGCAGTTTGGAACTCGGTAGTGAGTGTTGCAACCGAGGACAGATTATTTTTATGCACTATGCACTTCAGCGGTCGGCGGTCCCGTTCTGTGAGCTTGTGTGGCCTATCACTTCGAGGCTGAGCTGTTTTTGCTCCTAGACGTTTCCACTTCACAATAACAGCACTTACAGTTGACTGCGGCAGCTCTTGCAGTGCAGAAATTGGACAAACTGATTCGTTGGAAAGGTGGCATCCTATGACGGTGCCACGTTGAAAGTCACTGAGCTCTTCAGTATGGCCACTCTACTGCTAATGTTTGTCTATGGAGATCGCATGGCTTGATTTTATACACCTGTCAGCAACGGGTGTGGCTGAAATAGCCAAATCCACTAATTTGAAGGTGTGTCCACATACTTCTGTATATATAGTGTACATCAATGGTGCTACCTGAAATCCATTGTCTGTGAATGTAGGCTATAGCAGTCTTTGAACAAAATATGATTATTGTTTTATTAGCTATCACCCTAGGGTTAGGCTGAGATATAAAGGCATAAATAATGACAAAGTTATAGGGTGGCATTCTGTGGACGCATTTATTTTTGCTCATTGGAACTTCACATGATGATGATGCCTTTTCGGCCGTTGGACTCAATAGAGTTGAAACGTGGTCACCTCTCCGAAGCTGGACGGGTTCCGCCGGAGGTTGGGCGTGTTGCGCCGAAACCCAAACCGCCCGTTGTAGCCTATCAGCGGCTTGATGTCTGACATGAGACCACTGTGGTTGCTCACCTGCTCTCGGGAATGACCTGTCCGGTGCAGAGACAAGATAGCCTATACCAGTGACTCTGAGCAATGATGATTATGTAAAACAGGATAGATTATGAATCCCATGTAGGGCTACGGCTAAATAAAAGTACCTTGATTTATTGAATAGAATAGAATAGTTTATTCAGAATATAACTGTAACCTATTCCTCAGTGTCCTCCAACTGTTTGTCACTTCACATAGCCTATAGGCCTATCTCCCCCATCCTTAATTCGATAGGTCAAAGAAAGCAATGGCATGCATTGATTATTTCCCCAAGGTGGCCAGAAAAGCCACAATCTGTATATACAGTCGCTGTGGATAAGAGAGTCTGCTAAATGACCAAAATATACAATGTAAACTTATTTCTCTGATTCTGTGGATCTAATTTGTGTCAATGGCTGAGGTTAATGTGGTGTGGGAGTCAGGCGCAGGACACCGAAGCTTAGTCCAACAAAGTTTACTAGTGCAAACCAAAGCACAATACAATGAACGGCCTCAACAATAAACAGAGGCAAGCGATTACGCAAACTGTGCTTAAACCAATAAACAGAGAAAAACACGCAGCACTAACGGACAGGCGAATAACAACACACAAACTAACCAACACCAAACAGGCAACTTATAGGACACACAATAGACACAAACGGACACAGGTGCAACAGACAGACAAAAGCAATCAAACATAGAAACATTCAACGGTGGCAGCTAGTACTCCGGTGACGACGAACGCCGAAGCCTGCCCGAACAAGGAGGAGGAGCAGCCTCGGCAGAATCCGTGACAGTACCCCCCCCTTGACGCGCGGCTCCAGCCGTGCGCCGACCCCGGCCTCGGGGACAACCAGGAGGACGCGGACCCGGGCGCGTGGGATGACCACGGTGGAACTCAGTCAGGAGGGATGGATCTAGGATGTCCCTCCTAGGCACCCAGCACCGTTCTTCCGGACCGTACCCCTCCCACTCCACGAGATACTGGAGACCACTCATCCGGCGTCTCGAGTCCAAGATGGTCCGGACCCTGTACGCCGGTGCCCCCTCGATGTCCAATGGGGGCGGAGGTGTCTCTCCTATCTCATCTTCCTGGAGTGGACCAGCTACCACCAGCCTGAGAAGAGACACATGGAACGAGGGGTTAATATTCTTATAATCAATAGGCAGTTGTAACCTGTAACACACCTCGTTCAATCTTCTCAGGACTTTAAAGGGTCCCACAAACCGCCGACCCAGCTTCCGGCAGGGCAGGCGGAGGGGCAGGTTTCGAGTCGAGAGCCAGACTCGATCTCCCGGTGCGTATACCGGTCCCTCACTGCGGTGGCGATCGGCGCTCGCCTTCTGTCGACGGATGGCCCGCTGCAGATGGACATGTGCAGCGTCCCACGTTTCCTCCGAGCGCCGAATCCACTCATCCACCGCAGGAGCCTCGATCTGGCTCTCGTGCCATGGTGCCAGAACCGGCTGATACCCTAAAACACACTGGAAAGGTGTTAGATTGGTGGAGGAGTGGCGGAGAGAGTTCTGTGCCATCTCTGCCCATGGGATATACCTTGACCACTCCTCCGGCCGGCCCTGGCAATAGGACCTCAGAAACCTACCCACATCCTGGTTGACTTGTTTACCTGCCCATTGCTCTCTGGGTGGTAACCCGAGGTAAGGCTCACCGAGACCCCCAAGCGTTCCATGAACGCCCCCCAGACTCTGGAGGTGAACTGGGGACCTCGGTCAGACACTATATCCTCGGGCACCCCATAGTGCCGGAAAACGTGGGTAAATAGGGCCTCAGCGGTCTGTAGGGCAGTAGGGAGACCCGGCATTGGGAGGAGACGACAGGCCTTGGAAAACCGATCCACAACGACCAAAATAGTGGTATTCCCCTGGGAGGGGGGAAGGTCTGTCACAAAATCCACCGAGAGGTGGGACCATGGTCGTTGTGGAACGGGCAGGGGATGTAACTTTCCCCTGGGCAAATGTCTAGGCGCCTTACACTGGGCGCACACCGAGCAGGAGGAGACATACACCCTCACATCCCTAGCTAACGTTGGCCACCAGTATTTCACGCTAAGGCAGTGCACTGTCCGGCCAATACCTGGATGTCCAGAGGAGGGTGATGTATGAGCCCAATAAATAAGGCGGTCACGAACCTCGAGCGGAACATACGTCCGCCCCACCGGACACTCTGGGGGAGTAGGGTCGGTACGCAGTGCCCGCTCGATCTCCGCATCTACCTCCCACACCACCGGAGCCACCAAACACTCCAGCAGTATGGGAGTAGGCTCAATGGACCTCTCCTCTGTGTCATACCGCCGGGACAGGGCATCTGCCTTAACGTTCTGGGACCCTGGGATGTATGTGATCTTAAAAACAAACCGGGTTAGGAACATGTTCCACCTAGCCTGACGAGGGTTTAGTCTCCTAGCTGCCCGGATGTACTCCAGGTTACGGTGGTCAGTCAGAATGAGGAAAGGGTGTTGAGCCCCCTCAAGCCAATGCCTCCACACCTTTAGGGCCTGGACTACAGCTAACAGCTCCCTGTCCCCTACGTCATAATTACGCTCCGCCGAGCTGAGCTTCTTAGAATAGAACGCACAGGGGCGGAGTTTAGGTGGCGTGCCGGACCGTTGCGATAGGACTGCCCCAATACCGGCCTCGGACGCGTCTACCTCAACTTGGAATGGTAAAGCGGGATCCGGATGCGCCAGCACCGGAGCCGAAGTGAACAGGTTCTTTAGTTTAACAAATGCCCTGTCCGCCTCAGCTGACCACTGCAAACGCACCGGACCCCCCTTTAGCAGGGACGTAATGGGAGCTGCCACCTGTCCAAAGCCCCGGATAAACCTCCGGTAGTAATTAGCAAAACCCCAAAACTGCTGCACCTCTTTTACAGTGGTTGGAGTTTGCCAATTACGCACGGCCGACACACGGTCAACCTCTATCTTCACACCAGACGCGGACAATCGATAACCCAAAAAGGAGACGGACTCCTGGAAAAACAAGCATTTCTCTGCCTTGACATACAAGTCATGCTCCAACAGCCTCCTCAACACTCGGCGCACCAGGGCTACATGCTCGGCTCGTGTAGAAGAGTACACTAGGATGTCGTCGATGTATACTACCACACCCTGCCCATGCATGTCCCGGAAAATCTCGTCAACAAAGGATTGGAAGACTGAAGGAGCATTCATTAACCCGTATGGCATGACGAGATACTCGTAATGACCCGAGGTGGTGCTAAATGCTGTTTTCCATTCATCCCCCTCCCTAATGCGCACCAGATTGTACGTGCTCCTGAGATCTAACTTTGTGAAGAACCGCGCTCCGCGTAATGACTCCGTCATGGTCGCAATCAGAGGAAGAGGGTAACTGTACTTAACCGTGATCTGATTGAGACTACGGTAATCAATACACGGGCGCAAACCCCCGTCCTTCTTCTTCACAAAGAAGAAACTCGAGGAAACCGGGGAAGTGGAGGACTGTATGTATCCCTGTGCCAAGGACTCCATAGCCGCGTGTCCCTGTGTAAGTCTCCATAGCCGCGGTCTCCTCTTGAGACAGGGGATACACACGGCTCCGCGGAAGTGCCGCTCCTGTTTGGAGATCTATCGCACAATCCCCCTGTCTATGAGGTGGTAGCCGTGTTGCCCTCGTTTTGCTGAACACAAGTGCTAAATCCTCATATTCAGGGGGAATGCGCATTGCGGGCACTTGGTTCGGACTCTCCACCGAGGTCGCCCCTAAGTAAACACCTAGACATCTCCCTACACACTGGGCAGACCACTCCATAAGAGCCCTCTGTTGCCACGCAATGGTAGGATCATGGGCGCTTAACCAGGGAAGCCCCAGCACCACGGGATACGCAGGAGAGTCGATCAGATAAAACTGAATGATCTCCTCATGACCCCCCTGCGTCGTCATCTTAAGTGGTGCTGTGACTTCTCTGATCAACCCCGACCCCAGCGGCCGGCTGTCTAGGGCATGAACAGGAAAGGGGGCTTCTACCGGCCGAAGGGGAATTCCTAACCTATAACAAAATTCACGATCAACAAAGTTCCCAGCTGCGCCTGAATCTACTAGCGCCTTATGCTGGGAATGAGGTGCCACCTGTGGAAATCGCACAGGTATACACAAGTGACCAACAGAGAGCTCTGGGTAAGTGGGACGCCTACTCACCTGAAATGACTCCCCAGTGCGTGACCTATTGTCCCCTCTCCCAGGAGACCCTCCCCAGCACCTAGCCGCAGTGTGTCCTCCACGGCCACAGTTGGTGCAGGGGACGGCCCCCCCCTCGGGTTCTCTCTCCTCCTCTCCCTAGCGCCAGCACCCCGAGCTCCATGGGAACCGGCTCGGAGGTGCTGGAGGGTGGAATGGACGACCCCCACTCGGGACGTCCGCGGGTAGCCAGCAGGGTGTCGAGACGGATGGAAATGTCCACCAACTGGTCGAAGGATAGGTTGGTGTCCCTGCAGGCCAGCTCACGACGAACGTCCTCTCGTAGGCTACACCGGTAATGGTCGATGAGGGCCCTCTCATTCCACCCCGCATCCGCCGCTAGAGTCCGGAACTCCAGGGCGAACTCCTGTGCACTCCTCTTCCCCTGTCGGAGGTGGAACAGACGCTCCCCCGCCGCCTTCCCCTCAGGTGGATGATCGAACACAGCCCTGAAGCGGCGGGAGAACTCCGCGTAGGTGATGGTGGCGGCGTCTATTCCCCTCCATTCGGCGTTGGCCCACTCCAACGCCTTGCCGGATAGACAGGAGATGAGGGCGGAGACGCTCTCGTATCCCGAGGGCGCCGGGTGTATGGTGGCCAGGTAGAGTTCCACCTGCAGGAGGAACCCCTGACACCCGGCTGCAGAACCATCATATGCCCTCGGGAGCGAGAGCCGAATGCCACTGGGTTCCGGTGCTGGGAGAGGAGGACTGGCCGATGGTGATGGTAAGGTGTGCGAAGGCGTGGGCACCTCTCCCGTAACCAATCGGTGCAGCGTGTTGGACACCTCGTTCATGGCGGCCCCAAGTTGCCGGATCATGGTGTCTTGGTCGCTGATCCGATCCTCCGGCGACTTGGGGGCCGCCGCTGCTCCTGCTGACTCCATGATGGTGAGTTGTTCTGTCAATGGCTGAGGTTAATGTGGTGTGGGAGTCAGGCGCAGGACACCGAAGCTTAGTCCAACAAAGTTTACTAGTGCAAACCAAAGCACAATACAATGAACGGCCTCAACAATAAACAGAGGCAAGCGATTACGCAAACTGTGCGTAAACCAATAAAACAATAAACAGAGAAAAACACGCAGCACTAACGGACAGGCGAATAACAACACACAAACTAACCAACACCAAACAGGCAACTTATAGGACACACAATAGACACAAACGGACACAGGTGCAACAGACAGACAAAAGCAATCAAACATAGAAACATTCAACGGTGGCAGCTAGTACTCCGGGGACGACGAACGCCGAAGCCTGCCCGAACAAGGAGGAGGAGCAGCCTCGGCAGAATCCGTGACAATTTGATGTCAAACAGGACATATTATGAATCCCATTGAATGCAAATAAAAAATGAAATAGAATAGAACAGCCTATATAATACAATCAAATAGAATAGAATAGAATATCCTAGAATATCCTAGAATAGAATAGAATAGCCTAGAATAGAATAGAATATCCTAGAATAGAATAGAATAGCCTACCTGCTCCGGAAGTGTTCCTCAGGTCTAGGGACTTTTGGGCAGCGGCGCTCTTCGGTTCCTTGTTCTCGGTCTTCTGCGGGACCCTCTGCACCGACGGGATGGTCTTCTGCAGGACCCTCTGCACGGACGGGATGGTCGTGTAGCGCGCAGCGTGGGGGTCGTTGCGTGCGTCGTACTGGGGGAGCACCGACCAGAGCCGGGGGCGCATGTGTTCGTATCCGAGCGCAACCGAACTGACGGCGATGCAGTCGAGCACGAACATCTGCTCGCGCTTCTCAGGCCCGGAGTGATTCATTTTAGGCAATGCAACTCTGCAATTACAAAATATATACAATTAGTCCACATTCAATATATAAAAATTAGGCATAGAGCCTTTTAGAATTAGACCTATTTGCTTTTAGAATACATGCTAAAGTAAAAATAAACGGTGTTTCTAATCTGCAGGGCTAAACTTTGGCCCCAGCGCCTGTCGTGGGTCTATTGTGACGTCGCTCGTAGCAACAAGGTCAGTGTTGGAGTTGCGCGCACGGGTGTATTTCCCATCGAGATTTATCACCCGAGGAGACGCACTGTAATGTGCTGTCTGGAAATGGGTGGATTGAGCCGAATCTGGAAGTCCGTGGATTGAGCTGAAACAACTCTAGTTCTCTTTTCTTTTTTTTAAAGATCTTTTGCAACACTTCCTCTAATTGTCAAGATGACCGACTTGCTGTCCGTGGTGTCGGAGGCGGAGAGGAACTCCTTTCCAACCCTCTCTCAGCTCTCGGAAAACGGTCAGGACAGAACCCACTTTCTAGCCTATTTTATTGTACTGTAGAAAATATACGCTAATATATAGCCCACCTTGCTGCATCATAACAACACCTAGGCTATGCGCATTTGTTTGCAAACTTTGTGCAATTTACAATCAAGGTGTGCATGTCATTTGATTTATGCTACATTTTTTAAGCATTTAGCTATATAAGCAATTTTTATTTTCTGAAAATCAGTCTGAAAATGTTCCCCTTTATTCCAGACGTTGACAGCATTTGGTCAAACGTGTCATCTTTCGTATGGAGGACTAAAAGTGCCACAATTAAATAAATAAATACACCATTAAATAATTACTTAAATGTGTCATTAATTAATTAAAATTAGAATTAAATACATAAATGTGTTATTAAATGTGTCATTAATTAATTCAAATACCGATTCATTTTATGTAAAATACATATATAATAATTTCACTATTTACATTTACATTTCATGGTCCTGCGTTGGAGTGCTTCCTGAATTACTTAAAACTGTCAAACTGACCCATCAAAAGTTGGTAGGCGGAACCTAACGCCTGATTGGTTACCCTCTGCATCAAGCCAAGACAAATCAATTCCGGATAATGGATTGATGCAGAGCTACTGAACACATTCCAATACACTGGGTGGCGCTATTCACCTCTACGTTGGTTTAGTTACACGGTTAAACAGAACTTTCATTGCAACGGCTAAAAATCAAGAGAAGACTCGGTCCTGCTAGCCCCAATGTTGAGACGCTGTGTGAGGTGCAGGACAAAATGTCTAAAAGTTGCCCGGAGCTGCTGAGAGAAGCAGCGAATTTGATTGAGGAAGCTCTGAGCAGAAGTCCAACGGCTCCCGCGGCACCGGTGACTCCGGCAGCTCAGTCACAGCAGATACCGGCCGCTCAATCACGTACACCTGTCCAAGGTAAGCTAAGTAATTTCATGTTAGCCAGGTGTGCTACTATTTAATGATTCGGGACACACGTGTAGGTTAAATTAGATCGACTCGAACATGTATTTGCATGCGGTATTATGATGCTTCGTGCGTGACACGTTTATTGTTAATGGGGGAAGCATAAACCTAGCTAGTTCGCTAATCGGCTAAATGGTGTTAGCTGGCTTGAGCATCCCAAGATAGAAGTAGAGGCTGTTTTAGCTGACTGGTGACCATTGAGCTGTTACGTTTTTCTGTGTTGCAGCGGAGGTAGCAAGGCTCTTTGCGCCATATAACATTGGAGCCAGAAGGAATATGACGAGACGACCAGCACAAGTCCAAGTTAGCCGAAGAAGCTACACACACACTGTCTGTTGTTTGGCTGACCACAATGCGGATAAAATTCCAAGCGTACTGTTTAAAGCTGAACTTCTTACTTCAGGACTTGGAGAGCAAAAAGTAACATTTTCAGGTCAGTGCGAAACTAGGCATTTACCAAAAGTAAAAAAAGTTTGTACTGTCTGTGGCTTGTTGAAATTATTTGCATTTCTTTTTATAGTGACTCAAACTTAATTGGTGTTCATAGTGTCAATAATAGTTATCACAGGCTTATTTGCTTAATTTAAGGTGAGGTGAGTTATGATTTTGTTTTGTTTTTTTCTCCAGGGAATGACCACGATCCCATGGTTATAACAAATAAACTGATGGAAGTGTTTCCGAAGCTCCAACAAGGGGGGAGGCTTTGAATTTCTAAAACTTGTAGGATCTACTCGCAGTCGAAATCTTGCGTTGCTTCAGTGTCCCAGCACTGGATACACCCTTGCCTATCTGAAAGATCCATCGACGATGATTGGACAGGCTACAATCTACATACGTCCACTTCAACAGGATCTACCCTTAGATTGTGTACATACATTTACAGAGACTTAGTTTAATACATAATCAAAACAAAGATTACTGGTGACTTTTAATCATTAATTAAAAGCCATTTGTTGTTGTTGTTAGGAGAGCTCACGTCCTGCCTCTGGTCCAGTCATCCCCTGCATCACTTGTCAGAAGGAAGTTCCCTTTTCAGAGATGAAGCTGCACAGATTGAGCTGCAATGGGTATGTACTTCTTAAAGCAATGCAAGGGTAGCATAATTTATTTTCTTTGGGAATATGTCTCTCTTATTGTTGTGCACACAAATAAGCGAGTATGACCATCATTTCAATTGTGTTAACTTCAAGGACACCCATGCAGGAATCAGAAAGAGAACAAGAGGGAGGCCAAAGTGAAGAAAATGATAGTGAGACAGCCCTAGTCAGTGACAGTGTTCCAGTGAGGCCTGAAACATCAGCTGAGAGTGCAGTAGTACCGGCAGTGATTGTCAACGAGGAGTTGGATCGCAAAGAAACAGACAGTGGTTTGTGTCATCACAATAGTGTTGCTATAAGATTGTGTGTAACTGAAAAGTTAATAGAAAGATAACACCTGTAGGATATAATTAGATAAGATAATACAGTTACAGACAATTAATAACATGCAACTGGGTTTTTCTATTTTTCTAATATTTAGTTGTAGTTGTTTAGTAGTGCTGTTTTTATGTCAACTCAGCGTTGTGACAGGTTCTGAAGATGTTGGGTCTCACGTTTTGTCAGTGAAATGAACAGAATTTTCCTCCTGTTCTGTAGAGTGAGAGGATATCTGTATATGCAGGTAACATGCCAACTCACAATATGTCTCTCTGTAATAGATAACTTTATTGTTGTTGTTTGTTTAGAATGGAAGCTTTGGCCCATTCTGTGGACCATAATGAGACAGGAAGCTTCAAAGAAACAGCTTTTTTCCTTTCTTTTAAAAGGAAAGTAAACTTTCAGTTTTTCCTTGCTTGTTCTAACACAACAAATAAAAACATGGGTTGGACATCAGTCTAAGATTCTTGATAACACTTCCACAGTCTCTACATATAGTCTAAGTGCATCAGTAACAGAAACTCCTGGAGCTGGCAAAATTGCAACCTCTTCATCTGAGAGCTCACGGGCCAGCTGAACCTCGGGGACTGACACAGTGCCTCGATGAAGGCAGTGAGGTCCGTTCCAATCGATCCCATATTCTTCAGGAACCTGAATGGATGACAAGCATAATCAGTCTTGTACTTAAAACTAGTTTGACATGTCCTTACACAAGATTGTTATTTTTGGTCACCAAGGCAGTGAGAAATGAAATGTTACTTATTCAGTTTTTAAAATAATACAGCTTTGCATAGTATGCACTGTAGAAACTACAGCTCACAGGTTGATCTTTAAAAGCTCGGGAGATTTTAAAGAGACAATAATCTATAGTAAATGTTTCATTTAAAGTATCACATTTAGCACAATTTTTTTCTCCCATAATTCCTTTGGGGAAACAATTTTAAGAAAGTGTTTAAAGTTCATTGTTAACCTCAGTAGGATCCTCCTCAGGGCCTTGCTCTCTGTAACTTCTCCAGAGTTGCTGTGGTGACTGATTCCTTTCAGTTCTAAGACCGTGGAAGTTCCAAGCATCTCGAAAAGAGTCGAGGCTTTGCTGAACCAGTGGAAGGAAAATCCGGTGCAGAGCGAAAAGATGGACTTCATTGTCTGGATTCAGTGTCTCCTGATCTTCCAATGAAGTAAAGATCTGATAGAAGAGGTCCAGGGTATGTTCATAAACATCTCTCCACATCCTCTCTATTCTGTGTTTAGGATAAAATTGAGAAATTGTTAATTTATGACATATGCTAAAGTACATTCAACTAGTATGTTAGTTGTGTGAGCCTAGTTGCCAAACATATTTCTTTACCGCTGATTGTGGACACTTCTGCCTGTGATGTGTGAATTCCTGTCGGTACCTCTGCTTCTGATCATGAATTCTGCTACATCTGCATTCTCCCCCCCTTTGTCAGACCGTACCCTTGATGGCAGCCCATACTGCTCAACAGCGGCGATAAAGCTCTGTAAGACCGTATGAGCTCTATTATTGCCGGCCACAGTCAGGTAGACCACTAAACGACTGAATCCATCCACCCCACCGTGGACAACAAATCTCCACCTGTTGCAAACACATGAAAAAATATAACTTTATTGTATAACAATTGTAATGAAACATATAGAAAGATGCATTGTTTATCTGCTAATATCACTGACCTGATAAGCTTATGGTGGCCATCTATATGCCACAAAGAGTTTGGGCCAGGAACAAAATACTGCCGTCGCCTTAATACACGCAGCCTCAGACGTCTCATGTAGACTCCCTCTGCATTGACTCTGCGTAAAGACTCTTGCAGTCTTGAGACTGAGGGGAGGAATTTAAAATGAATAACCACACACTCACTGGCTACTTATTTTGAGGATATAGTGGTGTCATAATAAAATAAATAATGTGTGTAAAACAGTCAACTATTACAGAACCACCACAGCTTCAAAAATGTACTTTACTGTCAGATATTGTACATATACATACACATATATATACACATATATAAAAATTATATATACATATACATATATATATATATATACACATACATACATACATATACATACATATATACATACATACATATATATATTTATATATATATACATACATATACATACATATATATACATACATACATATATTTATATATATATATATATATTTATATATATATATATATACATACACACATATATATACATATATATACACATATACATATATATACACATATACATATATATACACACATAGATAGATAGATAGATAGATAGATAGATAGATAGATAGATACCACATGCTCGAACAGAGATGACCTGAGATTTTTTGCCTCCTATGATATTTTGCTTTTCTATGATTATATTATACCCTTTACAGCAGGGGCACATCCGGACAGCTGAGAATATTACTGTCAGATATTGTTCCACCTCTATTAAACAGGAGGCTAAAAATCACAGGACATGTCTATCCTGATGATACAAGTCAGCCGTCCTGAAATGTGTGTTTCTCTTCACATTTCTTCTACACATTCTACATCTCAGAGGCGATGTCTTTCCATAAGCGGGCTTCCTTCACCTTTCAAAGGGGCAGAGCTCCAAATTAAAAATACATTTAAATAATGCCCATATTATTATCTACTCACTTGGAACATGCACACCTCTTGCATTCAGGTGACCACGCATTAGCTTGTAGCCGGTGTTTGGATGACTTCTGTGAATTTCACTTACAATACGGTCTAACTCCTCATCATTCACAGCTGAATAGAGATCTGTCTTTCTGTACAAACAAGAAAAACACAACATCAAGTAATGTTACCTTAAACGTCATATTCTTTCCGAGTGTATGAGAGCAGCAATTCATAAACAGAAAACTCATGAATTTAGTGTAAATACCTTAAACTGTATTGTTGCATGCGCCTCCTGATGGTCCTCTTTGACACACCGAACATCGCTGCAATTTGAACTGCGGGAACTCCACAAAGAAGTTGATGCTCCAGAACTGCACTCGGTATGTCAAACGCCAAACGCCCCGGTCCCTGTGTGTGTTGGGCCTGAAGTGCCCTGGTACCAGAGAAGCGGTGGACAACTTCTTCTAGATTTGCAATCACTCTGTGGTCGATATCTTCGTCGGAAAGTGCGGAAATGACTCCAACAACTTCAATAAGTTCCTCTGCTTTACTAGCTACATGCTCTGGGTCAGCAGGTCCTGCTTCTACATCCTCTGCTAAGTTTAAAATGTCTCTAACCAACTCCCTGGAAAGTTCACGGAGATCCTCCATTGTCTCTATCCAGGTTGGCCTACTCTACTTCAGACCAAAGCAATGGATCAGACTAGATTCGCGTTAGCCCCGCCCACTGACTTTGATGGGTCAGTTTGACAGTTTTAAGTAATTCATGAATCACTGCAATGCAGGATCATGAAATGTAAATGTAAATAGTGAAATAATTATATATGTATTTTACATAAAATTAATCGGTATTTGAATTAATTAATGACACATTTAATAACACATTTATGTATTTAATTCTAATTGTAATTAATTAATGACACATTTAAGTAATTATTTAATGGTGTATTTATTTATTTAATTGTGGCACTTTTAGTCCTCCATACTATCATACTTTCGTGGAGAGACAGATGACCTTGCAAAAGGTGAGAGCACTTCAGAAAGTAGCTATAGCAATAGTCAGTGGTCAGTCAGTTCAGCTAAACCTAGGGTATGGCAAAGTAGGATTTTTTTAGGAGGTTGAAGCACATTTACTGCATTTCATTTAAAAACTCTAAAATGCTAATTGAAGAATAGCAAAAACAAACTAAATGACATCAGACATTAATTATCACCACAATATCAGGTTTGAAGGTCTGTGGAAGGCCATTAATTATCACCGCAATGTCAGGTTTAAAGGTCTGTGGAATGGCCATTAATTATCACAGCAATATCAGGTTTAAAGATCTGTGGAACGGCCATTCATTATCACTGCAATATCAGGTTTAAAGATCTGTGGAATGGCCATTCATTATCACAGCAATATCAGGTTTAAAGGTCTGTGGAACGGCCATTAATTATCACTGCAATATCAGGTTTAAAGGTCTGTGGAACGGCCATTAATTATCACTGCAATATCAGGTTTAAAGGTCTGTGGAACGGCCATTAATTATCACAGCAATATCAGGTTTAAAGGTCTGTGGAACGGCCATTAATTATCACAGCAATATCAGGTTTAAAGGTCTGTGGAACGGCCATTAATTATCACAGCAATATCAGGGTTAAAGGTCTGTGGAACGCCATTAATTATCACTGCAATATCAGGTTTAAAGGTCTCAAGTAAAAGTGAAAGTCACCCAGTAAAATACTACTTGAGTAAAAGTCTAAAATATTTGGTTTTAAATACAGTTAAGTATGAAAAGTAAATGTAATTGCTAAAATATACTTAAGTATCAAAAGTAAAAGTAAAAGTATAACTCATTTTACATTCCTTATATTAAGCAAACCAGAGGGCACCATTTTCTTGTTTTATTATTTTACGGATAGCCAGGGGCACACTCCAACACTCAGACATAATTTACAATTGAAGCATTTGTGTTTAGTGAGTCCGCCAGATCAGAGACAGTTGGGATGACCAGGGATGTTCTCTTAATAAGTGTGTGAATTGGAAAACATTTCTGTCCTGCTAAGCATTCGAAATGTAACTAGTACTTTTGGGTGTCAGGGAAAATGTATGGAGTAAAAAGTACATTATTTTCTTTAGGAATGTAGTGGAGTAAAAGTAAAAGTTGTCAAAAATATGAATAGTAAAGTAAAGTACAGATACCCCCCAAAAACGACTTAAGTACTACTTTTAAGTATTTTTACTTAAGTACTTTACTCCACTGGCATTGAAATAAAAGGCATAGCCTACATCAGACTTACTCACAGTAGGCTTACAATCGACAGGGACGCATGAAGAGAAACTCGACTAAAGAATGACGAAAATCACGAAATACAAAAGGAACATCTACACATGCCTTTCTAAAGGGCGCTAAGGCCACGCCCGTGATTCAGCACCGCTGAATGGACAGCGCCTCGGTACAGGCATTGTGGAGCTCCGTGACGTGGTGATGAATGGACAGCGCCTCGGTACAGGCATTGTGGAGCTCCGTGACGTGGTGATGAATGGACAGCGCCTCGGTACAGGCATTGTGGAGCGCCGTGACGTAGTGATGAATGGACAGCGCCTCGGTACAGGCATTGTGGAGCTCCGTGACGTGGTGATGAATGGACAGCGCCTCTGTCTAGCAGCCAGCTACAGTGCATTCGGAAAGTATTCAGACCCCTTCCCTTTTTCCACATTTTGTTACATTACAGCCTTAATCTAAAATGGATTAGATATTTTTTTCTCATCAGTCTACACACAATACCCCATAGTGACAAAGCAAAAACAGAAATATCTTATTTACATATGAATTCAGAAACTTTGCTATGAGACTCGAAATTGAGCTCAGGTGCATCCTGTTTCCATTGATGATCCTTGAGATGTTTCTACAACTTGATTGGAGTCCACCTGTGGTAAATTAAATTGATTGGACATGATTTGGAAAGGCACACACCTGTCCATATAAGGTCCCACAGTTGACAGTGCATGTCAGAGCAAAAACCAAGCCATGAGGTCGAAGGAATTGTCCGTAGAGCTCCGAGACAGGATTGTGTCTAGGCACAGATCTGGGGAAGGGTACCAAAAAATTTCTGCAGCATTGAAGGTCCCCAAGAACACAGTGGCCTCCATCATTCCTAAATGGAAGAAGTTTGGAACCACCAAGACCAGGAGTGAAGCCACTCCTCAGTAAAATACATATGACAGCCCGCTTGGAGTTTGCCAAAAGGCACCTAAAGGACTCTCAGACCATGAGAAATAAGATTCTCTGGTCTGATGAAACCAAGATTGAACATTTTGGCCTGAATACCAAGCGTCACGTCTGGAGGAAACCTGGCACCATCCCTACGGTGAAGCATGGTGGTGGCAGCATCATGCTGTGGGGATGTTTTTCTGGGAGACTAGTCAGGATCGAGGGAAAGATGAACGGAGCAAAGTTCAGAAAGATCCTTGATGAAAACCTGTTCCAGAGCGCTCAGGACCTCAGACTGGGGCGAAGGTTCACCTTCCAACAGGACAACTACCATAAGTACACAGCCAAGACAACGCAGGAGTGGCTTCGGGACAAGTGACTGAATGTCCTTGAGTGATTCAGCCAGAGCCCTGACTTGAACCCGATCGAACATCTCTGGAGAGACCTAAAAATAGCTGTGCAGTGACGCTCCCCATCCAACCTGACCGAGCTTGAGAGGATCTGCAGAGAAGAATGGGAGAAACTCCCCAAATACAGGTGTGCCAAGCTTCTAGCATCATACCCAAGAAGACTCGAGGCTGTAATCGCTGCCAAAGGTGCTTCAACAAAGTACTGAGTGAAGGGTCTGAATACTTATGTAAATGTAATATTTCAGTTAAAAATATATAAATTGGCAAACATTTCTAAAAACCTGTTTTTGCTTTGTCATTATGGGGTATTGTGTGTGGATTGATGAGGGAAATGTAATCAATTTTAGAATAAGGCTGTAATGTAACAAAATCTGGAACAGGTCCGAATACTTTCCGAATGCACTGAATGTAATTATTTCGTTTGTGGGCAGTTCGAAGTGTTTTGGGCACAGTTAGATAGCCTACAATGCATATATGAAAATCATAACTGGTACGCAGATCTTTAGAAATGGTAGGATCAATTGTAAATTGGCGCTCCACATGAAAAAGGTTTGCCGATCCCCGCTATAGGCTGTATGAAGCCACCCTTGTGGAACGGCGAGGCCTACAGTGTACCATGACAGTGTCATTGTCTCGTGTGCTTCCCACCAACATTGTCTCGTTGCGTTGCATTCAGAGATGTTCCTCATGTGTGCGCCCAGTTCATTTTTGCATTTTCATTCATCGCCAGGGAAGGGAAACTTTCTGCGAATATTGAAACATTGTATCAACAAGGTGGCGCTGAGAATATTGATTGCAACGTAGTAGCCAAAGAAGGGGCCGCTCCCGCATTTTCCCTCCCGTGAACTATTATGTTGCTTAAGCAGTTGGATTATCTGGGTGATTATTATAGTTAAAAAACAACCTTACATCTTCACTATAGCTAAATAAGTTAGCAATATTTAATGACGTTTTGCCAACAAGATGGATCTGTAAAAATATCTCATTTTAATTGAGGAAGATGGACAAGCAAGATTGATAGAGTGAGAGGTGGAAATGCATGATTCCAGAGGCAGGTAGGCTACAGGAAGGGACGATGAAGTAGGTCTACAGCAAGACGTTATGTCAATTATCATTCACTCACTGTATGACAATGTACATTTGTTATAGCCTACAATTGTTATTGTCTTTGAAGCCAATAACAGGACATGTATTTTTGGGAAATGCTCTAAATAGCAAGTTGTTCAGTTGTGTTTATTTTCATAGCAATACATGAAACCAAAATTGCACTAGCCTACAGGGCAAATTAATACAAATATCAATTAGGCCTACAACTATCACAGCCTATATTTTAATAGCAATAAAATAGCTTTTGATTTCGAATGGTCACCAAAAAAACGACGGCTCCCTCACCTCCCAATTCCCAATTCAATTAACCCCTGGCTATCAGATTACAACAAGGCTTACAAGGCCGAGTTCAAATGCCGACATCAATCTCAAAGCAATCGGCGCACTGCCTAAACGGCTGACTGGCAAAGAAAACGGGCACTGTCTCTGCTTTCTGAAAGTGAGAGGAAAAGGGCACAGGGTGCCAGCTGCTCTCTGAGCGATGCCAGTCAGCCAGTAAAGCCAGCCAGTCAGCCAATACGGTAAACAGCTGTTGCATTTTAATTGGGATTGGAATGATTTCAGTCAACTCTTTTTGTTGTTGCTTACTTTAAATTTTTGGTCTCGTATTGTGTGTGTGTGTATTGTGTGTGTGTATTGTGTGAGTGTGTATTGTGTGTGTGTGTATTGTGTGTGTGTGTGTGTGTGTGTGTATTATGTGTGTGTGTGTGTGTATTGTGTGTGGCGACGCCCCTGGTCATAGAGTATGACTATAAACTCTGAAATTGGACTATTTTGCATGTAACATAGATTTGAAGCTGGCAACTATTCTATGGCCTGATTTTCAGTGAGATTAAGACATCTTTCAGCTCTGAGGAAAGTTAGGCTAGGCATTAGGAAAGTGAACATATCATAAATAGTAGAGGCGTTACCATGACGTCCTTCAGCTATAGTCATCATCAGGTCTAGGAGAACTGGTTGAGAACTTGTTGTTTGTGTCTGTCTGTCTGTCTGTCTGTCCAGGGGGTCTACATCCCAGGCCTGGGAACCTTCACCTTCTCTCAGCAGAAGCTGGACGTAGGCAACAAGTTTGTTTTGATCCAGCGACCCGTCTTCCTGCTCTCTGAGAAGCTGTCCCAGTCACACGGGCTCAAGCAGGTCAAACCACTGTCTGCAGGTGAGTGGCGATGGGCCAAGCACACACACACACACACACACACACATGAGTACGCACACAGACACACACACACACACACACACACACACACACAAGACATCTTCTGTCAATGCTGGCACGCTTATGTGAGCGACCGCAGATATCAAGCCTGAGTTGTGTGTCTGTGTGCTATACAATATTGTTCTGATAGCCCGCTGAGCTAAAGCCTAGGCATTAGCTTGGGGAACTAATACAATTCTTCAGGTCCCAGGAAAGCGGTTTCAATGTTAATCATCCCATAAATGTGGTTTGTTTAATGAACCACTTCCAGTATGTTACACTGAGACCAGCAATGTGTCCCATAGAAACAGTATGTTACACTGGTATAATGTGTCCCATAGAAACAGTATGTTACACTGAGACCAGCAATGTGTCCCATAGAAACAGTATGATGAATGGGAATGAATGAGAAAACCCTGTGTGTCTAGATCCAGGTGTTGCTTTTAGCAGGAACAACACAATAACCGTCCGTCCGTTCTAGTCATTGCATTTCCGTGTGTGTGCCTGTGCCATCCATCTGTCCGTCCGTCATCACTGCAGGGGACGTGCCACTGGTCCAGCTCAACTATACAGCCCTGTCTGTGGAGAGCCTGTTGGGAATGGAATAGAGATAGATATCTTGGTGTGTTAATGTGTCTGTCTGTGGAGAGCCTGTTGGGAATGGAATAGAGATAGATATCTTGGTGTGTTAATGTGTCTGTCTGTGGAGAGCCTGTTGGGAATGGAATAGAGATAGATATCTTGGTGTGTTAATGTGTCTGTCTGTGGAGAGCCTGTTAGGAAGGGAATAGAGATAGATATCTTGGTGTGTTAATGTGTCTGTCTGTGGAGAGCCTGTTGGGAATGGAATAGAGATAGATATCTTGGTGTGTTAATGTGTCTGTCTGTGGAGAGCCTGTTGAGAATGGAATAGAGATAGATATCTTGGTGTGTTAATGTGTCTGTCTGTGGAGAGCCTGTTGAGAATGGAATAGAGATAGATATCTTGGTGTTAATGTGTCTGTCTGTGGAGAGCCTGTTGGGAATGGAATAGAGATAGATATCTTGGTGTTAATGTGTCTGTCTGTGGAGAGCCTGTTGGGAATGGAATAGAGATAGATATCTTGGTGTTAATGTGTCTGTCTGTGGAGAGCCTGTTGGGAATGGAATAGAGATAGATATCTTGGTGTTAATGTGTCTGTCTGTGGAGAGCCTGTTGGGAATGGAATAGAGATAGATATCTTGGTGTGTTAATGTGTCTGTCTGTGGAGAGCCTGTTGGGAATGGAATAGAGATAGATATCTTGGTGTTAATGTGTCTGTCTGTGGAGAGCCTGTTGGGAATGGAATAGAGATAGATATCTTGGTGTGTTAATGTGTCTGTCTGTGGAGAGCCTGTTAGGAATGGAATAGAGATAGATATATTGGTGTTAATGTGTCTGTCTGTGGAGAGCCTGATCCATATCCAACCCAGGTTGTCTGTCTATGAACGACTGTGTTAGCCCGCTGAGCTAAAGCCTATAGCTTTAAGTTGGATAACTAACACAACTCTTCAGGTCTCAGACAAGCGGGTTAATCATCACAGGAATCCATTACACTAGCACTAGGAATGTGTGCCATCCATCTGTCATCACAGCAGGGGACGTGCCAGTGGTCCAGCTCAACTTCACAGCCCTGTCTGTGGAGAGCCCGTTTGAGCGTCACGTGGTGGAGGGCTGTGTGAGAGAGACTCTGCTGGTGTTGCTGAGAGCCGTTGCCGCCGGACGCTCAGTCCTCTTCACCGTCCACGCCATCGGAGAGCTGTCGTTCTGCCAGAGCAAAGTCAAGATGAAGTTCTACCACGACTTTGTCACCGCCATGGACGGCAGTGGGAAGCTGCTCCGGGCTCTCTCCAATGTCAGTAGGGTGGATTAGATATGTAATGTAGATAGTGTGTGTGTGGGGGATGGGGATTGGGTGGCGGTAGGGGGTGTGTGTGTGTGTGTGTACAGTATGTGTGTGTTTGTACAGTATGTGTGTGTTTGTGTGTGTTTGTCTGTGTGTGTGTGCGTGCATGCGAGAGACAGAGAGAGAGCAGGTGTGTATGATTGTACAAGTGCATCTGCGTTTGTATTTGTGTTGATGTCAATCCTCCCTACTCCACTCTCTATCCCAGAGACCTGGCACCAGCAACTCTCTCCTGTTTGGGAGAGGATCCAGTATACAGGGACCAGGGACCAGCAACACCATCATCCTCCCTAAGATCTCCTCCGAACAGCGGGGGAAGGACTGGGGAGAGGAGACCCTAGCCCAGGTCCAGACAAACTCAGACAGGAAGGAGGAGAATGGTGGTGAGGGAGAGACAGTGGTGTAATCTGGTCCTCTTAAAACCTTAAGGGTTTTTATGGCCAAATTCAACTGATGGCCTTATTCAATTGCTTTGGATGAATTCAGTGTATATCTTGATCAGATTGAGGGGTTTAAATGGGCATAACGTCTCTGGTGAGAGATATGTGTTGGGCTCACTTGACCTTGATAACCCTGTGTTGGAGACAAAGATAAACTAATATAACATTATCTAGATTTAGGGGCGTATCCCAGAACATATATTTCTCTCCCCTATTGTTATGTTACCATGTGTACCCAGAATCGCCGGTGACTCCGCGGTCCAGATCCAGACACACCCTGGGCCCAGCCAAGGTTAACGGGATCATTCTCACTGATGACCTTGAGCCCAGACCTCCAGCAGAGACCAACACTGACAGGTACTGTAACTGTCGGCCTCACTGCTAACCCCAGCTATTGTCGGCCTCAATGCTAACCCCAGCTATTGTCGGCCTCACTGCTAACCCCAGCTATTGTAGGCCTTACTGCTAACCCCAGCTATTGTCGGCCTCAATGCTAACCCCAGCTATTGTCGGCCTCAATGCTAACCCATGTTATTGTCGGACTCACTGCTAACCCCAGCTATTGTCGGCCTCCCTGCTAACCCCAGCTATTGTTGGTCTCAATGCTATCCCCAGCTATTGTCGCCTCACTGCTAACCTCATCTCCTACTGACCATGGTGAATGAACGAGATCACCACACATAAATAGGCTGCATCCCAAATGGCACCCTATTCCATATGTTATGTAGGGCCCTCGTCAAAAGTAGTGCACTACACAGGGTATAGCGTGCCATTTGGGACATGTCCCAGGATAGTGAGTGACACAAGACCCTGGTTGGTCTCTCCTCTAAACCTGTTAATCCAAGACAGTAACACAAAACCCTGGGTGGTCTCTCCTCTAAACCTGTTAATCCAGGACAGTAACACAAAACCCTGGTTGGTCTCTCCTCTAAAGCTGTTAATCCAGGACAGTAACACAAAACCCTGGTTGCTCTCTCCACTAAACCTGTTAATCCAAGACAGTAACACAAAACCCTGGTTGGTCTCTCCTCTAAACCTGTTAATCCAAGACAGTAACACAAAACCCTGGTTGGTCTCTACTCTTAACCTGTTAATCCAGGACAGTAACACAAAACCCTGGTTGGTCTCTCCTCTAAACCTGTTAATCCAAGACAGTAACACAAAACCCTGCTTGGTCTCTCCTTTAAACCTGTTAATCCAAGACAGTAACACAAAACCCTGCTTGGTCTCTCCTCTAAACCTGTTAATCCAGGACAGTAACACAAAACCCTGGTTGGTCTCTCCTCTAAACCTGTTAATCCAAGACAGTAACATAACACCCTGGTTGGTCTCTCCTTTAAACATGTTAATCCAAGACAGTAACACAAAACCCTGCTTGGTCTCTCCTCTAAACCTGTTAATCCAGGACAGTAACACAAAACCCTGGTTGTTCTCTCCACTAAACCTGTTAATCCAGGACAGTAACACAAAACCCTGGTTGGTCTCTCCTCTAAACCTGTTAATCCAGGACAGTATCACAACACCCTGGTTGGTCTCTCCTCTAAACCTGTTAATCCAGGACAGTATCACAACACCCCACTCCCAGCCTACGGCGGATTGCATAATGTAACAGAAAACCAGTTTGGAAACAAGTGTTTTAATCAGCACTTCTAAGTGCTATCCTCTAGGGATCCAATGTACAGTTGAAGTCAGAAATGTACTTACACCTTAGCCAAATACATTTAAACTCAGTTTTTCACAATTACTGACATTTAATCCTAGTAAAAATTCCCTGTCTTAGCTTTTATCCAAAGCGACTTACAGTCATGTTTGCATACCTTTTTACGTATGGGTGGTACCGGGGATCGAACCCACTACCCTGGCGTTACAAGTGCCATTCACTACCAATTGAGCTACAGAGGACCACCATAATAGTAGATATAATTATTTATTTAAGCTTTTATTTATTTCATCAAATTCCCAGTGGGTCAGAAGTTTACATACACTCAATTAGTATTTGGTAGCATTGCCTTTAAATTGTTTAACTTGGGTCAAACATTTCGGTAGCCTTCCACAAGCTTCCCACAATAAATTGGGTGAATTTTTGCCCATTCCTCCTGACAGAGCTGGTGTAACTGAGTCAGGTTTGTAGGCCTCCTTGCTCACACACGCTTTTTCAGTTCTGCCCTCAAATGTTCTATAGGATTGAGGTCAGGGCTTTGTGATGGCCACTCCAATACCTTGACTTTGTTGTCCTTAAGCCATTTTGCCACAACTTTGGAAGTATGCTTGGGGTCATTATCCATTTGGAAGACCCATTTGCGACCAAGCTTTAACTTCCTGACTAGTGTCTTGAGATGTTGCTTCAATATATCCACATAATTTTCCTTCCTCATGATGCCATCTATTTTGTGAAGTGCACCAGGCCCTCCTGCAGCAAAGCACCCCCACAGCATGATGCTGCCACCCCCGTGCTTCACGGTTGGGATGGTGTTCTTCGGCTTGCAAGCTCCCCCTTTTTCCTCCAAACATAACGATGGTCATTATGGCCAAACAGTTATATTTTTGTTTCATCAGACCAGAGGACATTTCTCCAAAAAGTAAGATCTTTGTCCCATGTATGAACCAGACTTGTGGAGGTCTACAATTCTTTTTCTGAGGTATTGGCTTATTTATTTTGATATTCCCATGATGTCAAGCAAAGAGGCAATGAGTTTGAAGGTAGGCCTTGAAATACATCCACAGGTACACCTCCAATTGACTCAAATGATGTCAATTAGCCTATCAGAAGTTTCTAAAGCCATGACATCATTTCCTGGAATTTTCCAAGCTGTTTAAAGGCACAGTCAACTTAGTGTATGTAAACTTCTGACCCACTGGAATTGTGATACAGTGAATTATAAGTGAAATAATCTGTCTCTAAACAATTGTTGGAAAAATTACTTGTGTCATGCACAAAGTAGATGTCCTAACCGACTTGCCAAAACTATAGTTTGTTAACAAGAAATTTGTGGAGTGGTTGAAAAACGAGTTTTAATGACTCCAACCCAAGTGTATGTAAACTTACGACTTCAACTGTATATCTAGTTGTATATGTTTTTCCCAATAATAAGTTAAATTCAGTGAGTAACCTGGTATGAGACCTGAAGAATTGCATTAGCTCTATGACCCAAAAATAAGTTAAATTCAATGAGTAGCCTTGACTAAGACCTGAAGACTTGTGTTAGCTCTCTGACCCAATACCTAGGCTATGTCCAAATGATCTCTCCTTCCTCCCAAAGTGTGCACTTGTTCACTTCCCTTCACTGATTTGAAAGGAAAAGACTGGTGTAAGAAACATGGTGGAAACTCCCACTAGCCCCATGCCTCCAACTCAATGCTTTTAGATTGATGGGTAGTGAACAAGTTTCGCAGGAGCTATTATTGGAACGCACCCCTGGGCAATCTGCAGGAGTCTAGGAGAGGGTACTTGTGTTACTGTCCTGGGGCAGTAGCTCCATGAATGATGCAGCGCTCCCTGTGTGGGACAGTCCCTCACCTGTCACCACCTGATCATTCAGACAGTGAGCCCTGAGCTGAGGGCCCTGAGGTTTGGCCTGCCCTGTACCCCCACAGCGGCCCCGTGGCCCTGGGCTCTGAAACTAAACCCCTCTGGACGTTCCTCCGTCCATACAGACACTGTCTGCATCCCAAATGGCACCCTATTCCCTATATAGTGCACTACTTTTGGTCAAACGTAGTGCACTATGGGAATAGGGTGCCATTTGGGGTACATAACCAGAAGTATTTTGGTCCCCCAAGACTGCGGTCGAATAGCCCCTGAGCTGAAAGATAACCCAGGACTGCGGTCGAATAGCCCCTGAGCTGAAAGATAATGCAGGACTGTGGTTGAATAGCCCCTGAGCTGAAAGATAACCCAGGACTGCGGTCGAATAGCCCCTGAGCTGAAAGATAACCCAGGACTGCTATCTGTTTCCAACCTGCTGTTCTGTAGGTCCACAGTGTCTATCCTACCACTGCAGGGCGCTGCTCTGAAGCAGGGGAAGGTGAAGAGGGGGGACTCTCACCTGGACGTTCCCTGTGTCGACCACAACCGGGCTGGACAGGTGTGTGTGTGTGTGTGTGTGTGCCGGACACTCTGCTTTTGTGAGTGTGTGTGAGGGGTATAAATCAATCAATCAATTCATCAATCAATCAATAACTGTGTGTTTCCCTATAGGAGTTGTTACCTGTGTATACAGTATAACATCACCTATCCTTCCCTATAGGAGTTGTTACCTGTGTATACAGTATAACATCACCTATCCTTCCCTATAGGAGTTGTTACCTGTGTATATAACATCACCTATCCTTCCCTATAGGAGTTGTTACCTGTGTATATAACATCCCCTATCCTTCCCTATAGGAGTTGTGTTACCTGTGCATGCAGCGTGCCCAGCGTAACATCCCCCATTACCTGGCAGAAGAGAGGCTGAGGGAACAGCAGGAGGAGGAGAGGGTGTTACTGGTCAACGAGCAGCGCAGAGACCAGTGCTACCTGCAGAGGGAGCAGGTGAGGCCAACACCACTCTGATGATGCTCTGACCATGAGATGAGGAACATGTTACATGTTGTCTTTTATTCTGTGTCTTGGAATGATAAATAGACAGAATAGTCCTGGACTACAAACCAATCAATCAATCAATTTTATTTTATATAGCCCTTCTTACATCAGCTAATATCTCGAAGTGCTTTACAGAAACCCAGCCTAAAACCCCAAACAGCTAGTAATGCAGGTGTAGAAGCACGGTGGCTAGGAAAAACTCCCTAGAAAGGCCAAAACCTAGGAAGAAACCTAGAGAGGAACCAGGCTATGAGGGGTGGCCAGTCCTCTTCTGGCTGTGCCGGGTGGAGATTATAACAGAACCATGCCAAGATGTTCAAAAATGTTCATAAGTGACAAGCATGGTCAAATAATAATCAGGAATAAATCTCAGTTGGCTTTTCATAGCCGATCATTAAGAGTTGAAAACAGCAGGTCTGGGACAGGTAGGGGTTCCATAACCGCAGGCAGAACAGTTGAAACTGGAATAGCAGCAAGGCCAGGCGGACTGGGGACAGCAAGGAGTCACCACGGCCGGTAGTCCCGACGTATGGTCCTAGGGCTCAGGTCTCTCAGTTGGCTTTTCATAGCCGATCATTAAGAGTTGAAAACAGCAGGTCTGGGACAGGTAGGGGTTTCGTAACCGCAGGCAGAACAGTTGAAACTGGAATAGCAGCAAGGCCAGGCGGACTGGGGACAGCAAGGTGTCAGCATGCCCGGTAGTCCTGACGTATGGTCCTAGGGCTCAGGTTCTCAGAGAGAAAGAGAGAACGAGAGAATTAGAGAGAGCATACTTAAATTCACACAGGACACTGGATAAGACAGGAGAAGTACTCCAGGTATAACCAACTAACCCCAGCCCCCCGACACATAAACTACTGCAGCATAAATACTGGAGGCTGAGACAGGAGCGGTCCGGAGACACTGTGGCCCCATCCGAAGAAACCCCCGGACAGGGCCAAACAGGAAGGATATAACCCCACCCACTCTGCCAAAGCACAGCCCCCGCACCACCAGAGGGATATCCTCAACCACCAACTTACAATCCTGAGACAAGGCCGAGTATAGCCCACAGAGGTCTCCACCACAGCACAAACCAAGGGGGAAAGTCTGCATTTGTACTTCTGTTTTAGTCCTGCAGTCAGATTAAACTCAGTAGTCAGATTAAACTCAGTAGTCAGATTAAACTCAGTAGTGAGGTGACACTGAGCCTGTGTGTGGTCCCTCTGTGTGTGTGTGTGTGTGTGTGTGTGTGTGTATCTGTGATGTGGTGTGGTGGTGTGTGTATCTGTGATGTGGTGTGTGTGTGTGTGTATCTGTGATGTGGTGTGGTGGTGTGTGTTTCTGTGATGTGGTGTGGTGGTGTGTGTATCTGTGATGTGGTGTGGTGGTGTGTGTATCTGTGATGTGGTGTGGTGGTGTGTGTATCTGTGATGTGGTGTTGTGGTGTGTGTATCTGTGATATGGTGTGGTGGTGTGTGTATCTGTGATATGGTGTGGTGGTGTGTGTATCTGTGATGTGGTGTGGTGGTGTGTGTATCTGTGATATGGTGTGGTGGTGTGTGTATCTGTGATGTGGTGTGTGTGTGTATCTGTGATGTGGTGTGGTGGTGTGTGTATCTGTGATGTGGTGTGTGTGTGTATCTGTGATATGGTGTGGTGGTGTGTGTATCTGTGATGTGGTGTGTGTGTGTATCTGTGATGTGGTGTGTGTGTGTGTGTGTGTGTGTTAGGCGGACCGTCTGGAGAAACGTGAGAACAACCAGAAGGTGGCAGCGTTCAACCTGGGAGTGTCTGAAGCCATGAAGGAGAAGAAGGTTGCTTGCTCCTCCCACTTCCATGTGAGCCCAGGCCTTGTCCAATCAGCACACTGTTCCTCAGGGGGTTTAAATATTCTAGAGTTCAAATGGTTCACGGCTTTTCAGTTGCTGCATTTAGCATGCAGAGGTCTATGCACAGTTGCTACACTTAGCCAATGGTCTAAAGCAGGGCTGCCCAACCCTCTTCCTGGAGATCTACTGTCCTGTAGGTTTTCAGTCCAACCCTAATTTAGCATATCTGATTCAGCTAGTTAAGGTCTTGTTGAGCAGCTAATAAGTAGAATCAGGTGTGTTAAATTAGGGTTGAACTGAAAACCCACAGGACGGTAGATCTCCAGGAAGAGGGTTGGACTGAAAACCCACAGGACGGTAGATCTCCAGGAAGAGGGTTGGACTGAAAACCCACAGGACGGTAGATGTACAGGAAGAGGGTTGGACTGAAAACCCACAGGACGGTAGATGTACAGGAAGAGGGTTGGGCAGCCCTGGTGTAAACTAATCAATTAATGATGTTGTGATGATGTTGAACCCCCCCACTCACACACACCTCCTCCCCCCCACAGGGTTCGTACATCTTCGGGGGCCGTCCCCTCACCCCTCCCAGGGTCCATAAGCAGCGCGGCTACATGAAGGATCTGCGGGCCCAGGCGGAGTGGAGGGAGGACCAGGTCAGCATGACTCAGCAGGATCAGGAGCTCATCGACCTGCTACACCAGGTCCAGCTGGCACAGGAGTAGGTGATGGCACCCCATTCCCTGTGTAGTGCACTACTCTGTTTTCTCCAGGGCTCTTCAGTGCACTATAAAGGGAGTAGGGTGCCACATCAATATGTTTGTCTAAGAGGAAGTGCACTTGTTGCCATGCAGCCATGTAAACAGGCCTGTGGTCTCTGCTGTACATACAGAAGGCTGTGGTCATTGTACAGCCTATTGCTCAGTTTCTACAGTGTGTGAATAGCTGTTGTGTGTCACAGAATCACCTTGCATAAGTCCCAGCAACTCCACCTGAAACAGAAGAACACTAGCTGCTACAAGAAAGCCCTGGATATACAGGTAAGAGGCTATACTACAATATATTCTATAGCATACCTACCAGACCATACCTACCAGACCAGACCTACCAGACCAGACCAGACCTACCAGACCATACCTACCAGACCATACCTACCAGACCAGACCTACCAGACCTACCAGACCAGACCAGACCTACCAGACCATACCTACCAGACCAGACCTACCAGACCCTACCTACCAGATCTACCAGACCAGACCTAACAGACCCTACCTACCAGACCTACCAGACCAGACCTACCAGACCATACCTACCAGACCCTACCTACCAGACCTACCACACCAGACCTAACAGACCCTACCTACCAGACCTACCAGACCAGACCTACCAGACCAGACATAACAGACCCTACCAGACCAGACCTACCAGATCAGACCCACCAGACCAGACTTACCAGACCATACTTACCAGACCTACCAGACCAGACCATACCTACAAGACCATACCTACCAGACCAGACCTACCAGACCTACCAGACCATACCTACCAGACCATACCTACCAGACCAGACCTACCAGACCAGACCTACCAGACCAGACCTAACAGAACCTACCAGACCAGACCTACCAGACCAGACCTACCAGACCTACCATACCTACCAGGCCAGACCAACCAGACCAGACCTACCAGACCAGACCTACCAGACTATACCTACCATACCAGACCAGACCTACCAGACCATACCTACCAGACCAGACCTACCATACCAGACCTACCAGACCCTACCTACCAGACCTACCAGACCAGACCTACCAAACCAGACCTACCAGACCACACCTACCATACCATACCTACCAGAACAGACCACACCTACCAGACCATACCTATCAAAACAGACCTACCAGACCACACCTACCATACCAGACCTACCAGACCAGACCTACCAGACCTAACAGATCAGGGAGGGGAGGGGAGACAGATGGAGAGGTTTAAGATAAAGAAGGGAAGAGATAGAGAGGGAGGGAAAGAGGAAGGAGAAATGGGGAGGAAGAGGAGGTAAAATGCATGGTAAAGAAGGATAGTCGAGCTAGACATGAACTACATAAAGACGAACAACAGAGAGATAAAGGAGAAGAGGAGGAACAACATGCAGAACAGCTCCTCTGTGGTGTCTATTTCTAATCCAGGTTGAACAGTAGTCCAGCTCCTCTGTGGTGTCTATTTCTAGTCCAGGTTGAACAGTAGTCCAGCTCCTCTGTGGTGTCTATTTCTAGTCCAGGATGAACAGTAGTCCAGCTCCTCTGTGGTGTCTATTTCTAGTCCAGGTTGAACAGTAGTCCAGCTCCTCTGTGGTGTCTATTTCTAGTCCAGGTTGAACAGTAGTCCAGCTCCTCTGTGGTGTCTATGTCTAGTCCAGGTTGAACAGTAGTCCAGCTCCTCTGTGGTGTCTATTTCTAGTCCAGGTTGAACAGTAGTCCAGCTCCTCTGTGGTGTCTATTTCTAGTCCAGGTTGAACAGTAGTCCAGCTCCTCTGTGGTGTCTATTTCTAGTCCAGGTTGAACAGTAGTCCAGCTGTCACGGAATCTGCCGAGGCTGCTCCTCCTCCTTGCTCGGGCAGGTTTCGGCGGTCGTCGTCCCCGGAGTACTAGCTGCCACCGTTGTATGTTTCTATGTTCGTTTGCTTTTGTCTGATTGTTGTACACCTGTGGTTAGTTAGCGTTGATTATGTGTCCTATAAGTTCTCGTTTTGTTAGTCATGTGTTGTGTGTTATTGAGCGTCCTGTCTACGTGTCGGTATTGGTTTTCCCTCCTTGTGTGTTAGGAGAGGTTTTCGCACTTTGTGTGCGCTTATGTATTTTTCCTGTTTGTTTACGCCTGTGTGCGTATCGCTCGTCTCCGGGCACTTTTGCTCGTATTTAATCACTAAAGACTGTTGTACGAAGCTTCTGTGTCCTGCGCCTGATTCCCGCACCTTCCACATCCAGCACACCTTGACACCAGCTCCTCTGTGGTGTCTATTTCTAGTCCAGGTTGAACAGTAGTCCAGCTCGTCTGTGGTGTCTATGTCTAGTCCAGGTTGAACAGTAGTCCAGCTCCTCTGTGGTGTCTATTTCTAGTCCAGTTTGAACAGTAGTCCAGCTCCTCTGTGGTGTCTATGTCTAATCCAGGTTGAACAGTAGTCCAGCTCCTCTGTGGTGTCTATTTCTAGTCCAGGTTGAACAGTAGTCCAGCTCCTCTGTGGTGTCTATTTCTAGTCCAGGTTGAACAGTAGTCCAGCTCCTCTGTGGTGTATATTTCTAGTCCAGGTTGAACAGTAGTCCAGCTCCTCTGTGGTGTCTATGTCTAGTCCAGGTTGAACAGTAGTCCAGCTCCTCTGTGGTGTCTATGTCTAGTCCAGGTTGAACAGTAGTCCAGCTCCTCTGTGGTGTCTATTTCTAGTCCAGGTTGAACAGTAGTCCAGCTCCTCTGTGGTGTCTATGTCTAGTCCAGGTTGAACAGTAGTCAAGCTCCTCTGTGATATCTTTTTCTAGTCCAGGTTGAACAGTAGTCCAGCTCCTCTGTGGTGTCTATATCTAATCCAGGTTGAACAGTACTCCAGCTCCTCTGTGGTGTCTATTTCTAGTCCAGGTTGAACAGTAGTCCAGCTCCTCTGTGGTGTCTATGTCTAATCCAGGTTGAACAGTAGTCCAGCTCCTCTGTGGTGTCTATTTCTAGTCCAGGTTGAATAGTAGTCTAGCTCCTCTGTGGTGTCTATTTCTAGTCCAGGTTGAACAGTAGTCCAGCTCCTCTGTGGTGTCTATGTCTAATCCAGGTTGAACAGTAGTCCATCTCCTCTGTGGTGTCTATTTCTAGTCCAGGTTGAACAGTAGTCCAGCTCCTCTGTGGTGTCTATGTCTAGTCCAGGATGAACAGTAGTCCAGCTCCTCTGTGGTGTCTATGTCTAGTCCAGGTTGAACAGTAGTCCAGCTCCTCTGTGGTGTCTATGTCTAGTCCAGGTTGAACAGTAGTCCAGCTCCTCTGTGGTGTCTATTTCTAGTCCAGGTTGAACAGTAGTCAAGCTCCTCTGTGGTGTCTATTTCTAGTCCAGGTTGAACAGTAGTCAAGCTCCTCTGTGGTGTCTATTTCTAGTCCAGGTTGAACAGTAATCCAGCTCCTCTGTGGTGTCTATGTCTAGTCCAGGTTGAACAGTAGTCCAGCTCCTCTGTGGTGTCTATTTCTAGTCCAGGTTGAACAGTAGTCAAGCTCCTCTGTGGTGTCTATTTCTAGTCCAGGTTGAACAGTAGTCCAGCTCCTCTGTGGTGTCTATTTCTAGTCCAGGTTGAACAGTAGTCCAGCTCCTCTGTGGTGTCTATGTCTAGTCCAGGTTGAACAGTAGTCCAGCTCCTCTGTGGTGTCTATTTCTAGTCCAGGTTGAACAGTAGTCCAGCTCCTCTGTGGTGTCTATTTCTAGTCCAGGTTGAGCAGTAATCCAGCTCGTCTGTGGTGTCTATTTCTAGTCCAGGATGAACAGTAGTCCAGCTCGTCTGTGGTGTCTATTTCTAGTCCAGGTTGAACAGTAGTCCAGCTCCTCTGTGGTGTCTATTTCTAGTCCAGGTTGAACAGTAGTCCAGCTCATCTGTGGTGTCTATTTCTAGTCCAGGTTGAACAGTAGTCCAGCTCCTCTGTGGTGTCTATGTCTAATCCAGGTTGAATAGTAGTCCAGCTCCTCTGTGGTGTCTATTTCTAGTCCAGGTTGAACAGTAGTCAAGCTCCTCTGTGGTATCTTTTTCTAGTCCAGGTTGAACAGTAGTCCAGCTCCTCTGTGGTGTCTATATCTAATCCAGGTTGAACAGTACTCCAGCTCCTCTGTGGTGTCTATTTCTAGTCCAGGTTGAACAGTAGTCCAGCTCCTCTGTGGTGTCTATGTCTAGTCCAGGTTGAACAGTAGTCCAGCTCCTCTGTGGTGTCTATGTCTAGTCCAGGTTGAACAGTAGTCCAGCTCCTCTGTGGTGTCTATGTGTAGTCCAGGTTGAACAGTAGTCCAGCTCCTCTGTGGTGTCTATGTCTAGTCCAGGTTGAACAGTAGTCCAGCTCCTCTGTGGTGTCTATGTCTAGTCCAGGTTGAACAGTAGTCCAGCTCCTCTGTGGTGTCTATGTCTAGTCCAGGTTGAACAGTAGTCCAGCTCCTCTGTGGTGTCTATGTCTAGTCCAGGTTGAACAGTAGTCCAGCTCCTCTGTGGTGTCTATTTCTAGTCCAGGTTGAGTAGAAAACAATCCCAGCACACTGGTGATCTTCATGCTCTGCTAATCTAATGGATCTTAACCGAGAACAGGGAGGCATAGTTGAGATGAAAGGAGAGATTCCAGTCGTTTTAGATGACAGATGAGTTTCCAGTAGTTGTGAGCTCCTCCGTGATTGTGATCTTCACCCAGGTTGAGTAGAAAGGTAATCTGATGATCTTGATGCTCCACAAATCTAACTGATGTTATTTAACTAACGTATCTACCAGGTGGAGTGCCAGGGCACGGGCCTCCCAGCGTGCCAGCCCGACTCGGACGGCCCTGTGTTCGGCCAGCTGGACTGTACCCCTGCTGGGCTGTCAGAGCAGAGGCAGCGGGCGGAGAAGGTCTACCAGGAACAGCTGACCACGGCTAATAACAAGAGAAAAGAGCAGCTCCTTAACCGCTGCACCAAACAGAAGAACGAGAGAGAGATGCTCAACAGGAACAGGAAGGAGTGAGTGGAAGGGGGAAGGCAGGGGGGAGAGAGGTGTGGGGAAAGGGAGAGAGAGGGAGTAATGGAGAGAAGGGGGAGTGGGGAGGGTGAAATTCTCCACTTGAAATTCAGAAAGTGAGTGAATAAAATGAGAATGCAGAAAAAAGTGTTATGTGCAATGGTTAAAGGTTAAAGGCCATTTTATATGAGATGTCTTTTACATATGTTCTGTTTCTATATTTCTCCTCCCTCTCTCTCCTGGCAGACTGATAAACGACCATATCAACCGCTTTGAGAAGCTGCATAACCTGCGGGCCTCGCTGGAGGAGACCTGGAGACACAGCGCTGACCTGAAACGCCACCGAGACCGAGAGGAGAAGGAATTCATCAGGTAATGTACTCAAATCCCAACCTGGGTTAGCTCTAACCCTTCTATGTTTACAGATCTGGAAGTGGACACAATATGGTGGAAGCTTTCCCACTACACTGTTTATACCTATCCAGACCCTTCAGATACACCACTACACTGTTTATATCTATCCAGACCCTTCAGATACACCACTACACTGTTTATATCTATCCAGACCCTTCAGATATACCACTACACTGTTTATATCTATCCAGACCCTTCAGATATACCACTACACTGTTTATATCTATCCAGACCCTTCATATCACCACTACACTGTTTATACCTATCCAGACCCTTCAGATACACCACTACACTGTTTATACCTATCCAGACCCTTCAGATACACCACTACACTGTTTATACCTATCCAGACCCTTCAGATACACCACTACACTGTTTATATCTATCCAGACCCTTCAGATACACCACTACACTGTTTATACCTATCCAGACCCTTCAGATACACCACTACACTGTTTATATATATCCAGACCCTTCAGATACACCACTACACTGTTTATATCTATCCAGAGCCTTCAGATCACCACTACACTGTTTATACCTATCCAGACCCTTCAGATACACCACTACACTGTTTATATCTATCAAGACCCTTCAGATATACCACTACACTGTTTAGACAGACCCTTCAGATACACCACTACACTGTTTAGACAGACCCTTCAGATATACCACTACACTGTTTATACCTATCCAGACCCTTCAGATACACCACTACACTGTTTAGACAGACCCTTCAGATACACCACTACACTGTTTATATCTATCCAGACCCTTCAGATACACCACTACACTGTTTAGACAGACCCTTCAGATACACCACTACACTGTTTAGACAGACCCTTCAGATACACCACTACACTGTTTAGACAGACCCTTCAGATACACCACTACACTGTTTATATCTATCCAGACCCTTCAGATACACCACTACACTGTTTATATCTATCCAGACCCTTCAGATACACCACTACACTGTTTAGACAGACCCTTCAGACATGCTAGCATCTGGGGTTAGGGTCAAGAGGGAGAAAAGGGTAGTGATTTGGGACCGGCTGATTGAGTCGATCACTATCATGATAGCATTCGGAATGTATTCAGACCCTTTTATTTTTCAAAATTTTTTTACGTTACAGCCTTATTCTAAAATGGATTAAATTGTTTTCCCCCCTCATCAATCCACACAATACCCCATAATGACAAAGCAAAAACAGTTTTTTTTAATTTTTTGCAACTTTCTTTAAAAAAAACTCATCACTATCACATTTACATAAGTATTCAGACCCTTTACTCAATACTTTGTTGCAGCAATTTTGGCAGCGATTACAGCCACGAGTCTTCTTGGGTATGACGCTACAAGCTTGGCACACCTGTATTTGGGAGTTTCTCCCATTCTTCTCTGCAGATCCTCTCAAGCTCTGTCAGGTTGGATGGGGAGCATCGCTGGACAGCTATTTTCAGGTCTCTCCAGAGATGTTTGATCGGGTTCAAGTCCAGGCTCTGGCTGGGCCACTCAAGGACATTCAGAGACTTGTCCCGAAGCCACTCCTGCGTTGTCTTGGCTGTGTGCTTAGGGTCGTTGTCCTGTTGGAAGGTGAACCTTCACCCCAGTCGGAGGTCCTGTGCGCTCTGGAGCAGGTTTTTATCAAGGATCTCTCTGTACTTTGCTCTGTTCATCTTTCCCTCGATCCTGACTAGTCTCCCAGTCCCTCCTGCTGAAAAACATCCCCACAGCATGATGCTGCCACCACCATGCTTCACAGTAGGGATGGTGCCAGGGTTCCTCCAGATGTGACGCTTGGCATTCAGGCCAAAGAGTTCAATCTTGGTTTTCATCAGACCAGAGAATCTTGTTTCTCATGGTCTGAGAGTCCTTTCGGTGACTTTTGGCAAACTCCAAGCGGGCTGTCATGTGCCTTTTACTGAGGAGTGGCTTCCGTCCTTCTGGAAGGTTCTCCCATCTCTACATTGGAACTCTGGAGCTCTGTCAGAGTGACCATCGGGTTCTTGGTCACCTCCCTGACCAAGGCCCTTCTCCCCCGATTGCTGAGTTTGGCCGGGAAGCCAGCTCTAGGAAGAGTCTTGGTGGTTCCAAACTTCTTCCATTTAAGAATGATGGAGGCCACTGTGTTCTTGGGGACCTTCAATGCTGCAGACATTTTTTGGTCGCCTCCCCAGATCTGTGCCTCAACACAATCCTGTCTCGGAGCTCTCAACTGTGGGACCTTATATAGACAGGTGTGTGCCTTTCCAAATCATGTCCAATCAATTGAACACAGGTGGACTCCAATCAAGTTGTAGAAACATCTCAAGGATGATCAATGGAAACAGGATGCACCTGAGCTCAATTTCAAGTCTCATAGCAAGGGGTCTGAATGCTTCTGTAAGTAAGGTATTTCAGTTTTTTGCTAAAATTTCTAAAAACCTATTTTCACTTTGTCATTATGGGGTATTGTGTGTAGATTGATGAGGGAAAAAATAATTTAATCCATTTTAGAATAAGGCTGTAACGTAACAACATTTGGAAAAAGTCAAGGGGTCTGAATACTTTCCGAATGCACTGTAGTTGACATCTGCTGTCTGTACCACCACATTCTGATGTTGATCTCTAATGTCTCTGTCAGGTCTGGGAGCAGTCTGCTGATTGACCAGTGTGAGCAGTACCGCCGCTGTTACCAGTGCAAGAGGAAGACAGAGAACTGTGGAGAGACAAACATCTGGAAAAAGTCTCACTACATCCCTGGCTCTCGCCTCATGGTGTAGACCGCTGCAACCTGGTCTCAGAGCAAACGTATTATAATCCATGCCACTCCATTTAGTATGATATGTTACTTTACGTTAGGTTACATTACATTGGCCTACCAACGTAATAGTGGTCGTACAATATAATACGAATAGTAGGACGTATAGTATCCTACGTCTTGGTCGCACCAGTTTCCTTTGCCCCGTTTAGTATGATATATTACATTTGACTGCTTTAGCATAACCTGCTACATTAGGTTAGGGGTTAAGGTGAGGGTTAGGAGTTAGATTAAAGGGTTAAGGTTAGGATTAGGGTTAGGGGAAGGGATAGCTAACATGTTAAGTAGTTGCAAAGTAGCAAAAAAGTAGTAAGTCGTTGCAAAGTTACTAATTAACTCAAATGCTAAAGTTGTCCGTGATTAGATTCAAACACGCAACCTTTGGGTTGCTAGACATTTGCGTTGCCTTAAGTAACCTACTGTCATACCAAACATAACGTATGCCAATTTAATGTATGTCACGATCGTCGTTACAGGAAGCGGACCAAAGCGCAGCGTGTTGCACGAACATGATGCTTTATTTAATTAAAGCGAAACACGAAACAACAAAACAAATAACGATTCGTGAAGTCCACAGTGACAATGACTGACTAGGAACAAAAACCCACAAACACAAGGTGAAAACAGACAGTTTAAATATGGCTCCCAATCAGAGACAACGAGCCAACAGCTGACACTCGTTACCTCTGATTGGGAGTCACTCAAACAAAGAAATACAACAACCTAGAACAACCCAACCAAGAAACCGAACACAAAGAAACGAACACACCCTGGCTCAACATACAGAGTCCCGGAGCCAGAGCGTGACAGTACCCCCCCCTAAAGGCGCGGACTGCGACCGCGCCTCAATAAGGGCTAAACAAGGGAGGGCTGGGCGGGCATACCTCCTCGGCGGCGGTTCTGGCCCCGGCCTTGCCCACCACCCTCCAAACAACCCCCCATAGCGCCCCTGGTCCGGTCTGACCCCGCTGGCTGGATCTGGACTGGACAATGACGGAGCGGATTGCTTACGCTCCGTTGTGGAGCAGCTGACCGGTCTTACCAGGCTGACGACTCGCACCCCGGGCTTGGTGCGAGTAGCAGGACCGGGCTGAACCAGGCTGACGACTCGCACCCCTGGCTTGGTGCGAGTGGCAGGACCCGGGCCGGGCTGGCGACTCGCACCCCTGGCTTGGTGCGAGTGGCAGGAACAGGCTGGACCAGGCTGACGACGCGCACCCCTGGCTTGGCGCGTGAGGCAGGAACGGACCGGACCTGGCTGACGATGCGCCCCCTTGGCTTGGTGCGTGGAGCAGCGACGGGCCGGACCTGGCTGACGACTCGTACTCCCTGACTTGGTGCGAGTGGCAGGAACTGGCCGGGCCGAGCTGGCGACGCACACCGTAGGTTTGGTGCGTGGAGCAGGGACAGGCCGGGCTGGGCTGGCGACGCACACCGTAGGCTTTGTGCGTGGAGCAGGGACAGGCCGGGCTGGGCTGGGCTGGCGACGCACACCGTAGGCTTTGTGCGTGGAGCAGGGACAGGCCGGGCTGGGCTGGCGACGCACACCGTAGGCTTTGTGCGTGGAGCAGGGACAGGCCGGGCTGGGCTGGCGACGCACACCGTAGGCTTTGTGCGTGGAGCAGGGACAGGCCGGGCTGGGCTGGCGACGTACACTGTAGGCTTTGTGCGGGGAGCAGGAACGGGCAGAGCCGGACTGACGAGACGCACCACAGACTTGATGCGGGGAGCAGGAATGGGCCGGACTGGGCTGGCGACGCGCACCACATACCTGATGCGGGGAGCAGGAACGGGCAGAGCCGGGCTGACGAGACGCACCACAGACTTGATGCGGGGAGCAGGAACAGACCGGACCGTACTAGGGACACACACCACTGGCCCTACACCGGGATCTGGAACGGGCCGGACCGGACTGGCAACACACCCCAGTACCTCTCGCCGTGCCTCCACACCTTCCATCCCCTCTTCTACCAGTGGCCCCCGTAACCTGGCGGCCTCCTCTGCAACCCCGCTGGACCGCTCCATAGCGGCCTCCTGCTGCCCCGACGTCGTGAGCCCCCCTAAAAAAATTTCTGGGGGTCTCTCCTCCCCGTGGGCCAGGCCTCCATCATTCTCGCCCACCTCTCGCTCCTCTGTCTCCAACCCTCGTCACTCAGCTCCTCAACTCGCTGCTTGGTCCAGTTGTGGTGGGTTTTTCTGTCACGATCGTCGTTACAGGAAGCGGACCAAAGCGCAGCGTGTTGCACGAACATGATGCTTTATTTAATTAAAGCGAAACACGAAACAACAAAACAAATAACGATTCGTGAAGTCCACAGTGACAATGACTGACTAGGAACAAAAACCCACAAACACAAGGTGAAAACAGACAGTTTAAATATGGCTCCCAATCAGAGACAACGAGCCAACAGCTGACACTCGTTACCTCTGATTGGGAGTCACTCAAACAAAGAAATACAACAACCTAGAACAACCCAACCAAGAAACCGAACACAAAGAAACGAACACACCCTGGCTCAACATACAGAGTCCCGGAGCCAGAGCGTGACAGTGTAACCTAATGTAAAGTAACATATCAGAAAAATATATATAAAAAAGAGAGAGATGTTTTATTGGAGTGGCACGGATTTTAGTGAAATATAATACATTTTGTTCTGAGACCAGGCTGGTAGATCTCATGATGTAGACCTCATGGTGTAACCGCAACAGGCTTGGTGTCAATTCCATTTAAATTCGGAAAGTAAACCAAATTCCAATTCCAAAATGTTCCTAATTGAAAAGCATTGAAGATAATTGGAGTTGGAATTTCAGTGTACTTCATAGAAATAGAATTGACCCCAACCCTGAACCACAAGACCACAAACCACCTGGGTCTTACCTGATGGTGGATGACCACCAAGCCCACTCGGACTTGAACAATCCTCAGAAGTCTACAAATCTTAGACTTACTCCTATAAAATAAACACCAATCTGTGAAGGATAATACTTGAATATGTTTGTGCTTGTAGGCTACTTGAGTGCATGTGTTAATCGTCATGGTGTGTACAACACTTGTAGCCTTCATGAGTGTTTGCTTCTGCATTTCTGTATTTTTCACCCTGATCATGTGTGTGTTTTGCTATGTGTGTGTGTGTTTTGCTATGTGTGTGTGTGTTTTGCTATGTGTGTGTGTTTTGTCACCTTTGATTGATTGCAAAGCAGCTTGACCAATCCTGTCGGTCAACAAAATGACACTTTGGCTGTGGACTCATCTCTTACCTGGTTTCCCTTCTCTCTGGTGAACAAACTGGCCAACCAGTCTGTGATGACGTATAACAAACACTAGGGGGTGTGATAGAGCAGAAGGTCTAGAGGACGACTGTTAACGAGAGATAATAGAAGATATATGGAGGGATGGAGGGATGGAGGGATGGAGGGATGGAGGGAGGGATGGAGGGATGGAGGGATGGAGGGATGGAGGGATGGAGGGATGGAGGGAGGGATGGATGGAGGGATGGAGTAAAGTTAAGGAGGAGAGGTGCAGAAGGGAGAGAGGGAGGATAAAAGACTGCAGGGAGTGAATGAGGGAGAGAAGTGCATGTATCGGCTCCTTTACACAGAGCATGGCTGCATCCCAAATGGCACCCTATTCCCGACATAGTGCACTACTTTTGACCAGCGCAGTGTGGGCCCTGGTCAAAAGTAGTGCACTATAAAAGAGAATAGGGTTTCATTTGGGACGCACACTATGATGGATGTTCTGCTGAAGTTCAAGAAGAGTTTATTTTAGCTTGTTAGTTAGTGGACTCTCTGCATCAGTCTCTTCTTTCCCAGTCCTCTCACACTCCCAGTTATCTTTACACACACTAGGAGTTGTGTGGAACCTATAGTATGTGCATGAACAATAAACAGAAAGTATGTGTGCGCTTGTGGTAGTGTCCGTATAGTTGATTGATTGTGTGTACGTGTTTGCTTCCTGCCTCATCCCGTAGGACTAATAGAACAAGACGGAGATCCTCCCTGAAACATGCGTCTCTGGTCCCAGGCCCACGGCACTCACCAGAACTATAGCTAGTTACACTGAGACATACCATATACTTTATTAGTCCATATGGGATGGAAATTGGTGTTCTGCTTTTTTCCCAACCCCTCCGATAAACACTCACACATACAGTTGAAGTCGGAAGTTTACAAACACTCAGGTTGGAGTCATTAAAACTTGTTTTTCAACCACTCCACACATTTCTTGTTAACAAACTATAGTTTTGGCAAGTTGGTTAGGACATCTACTTTGTGCATGACACAAGTAATTTTTCCAACAATTGTTTACAGACAGATTATTTCACTTATAATTTACTGTATCACAATTCCAGTGGGTCAGAAGTTTACATACACTGTGCCTTTGAACAGCTTGGAAAATTCCAGAAAATGATGTCATGGCTTTAGAAACTAATTTACATCATTTGAGTCAATTGGAGGTGTACCTGTGGATGTATTTCAAGGCCTACCTTCAAACTCAGTGCCTCTTTGCTTGACATCATGGGAAAATCTAAAGAAATCAGCCAAGACCTCAGAAAAAAATTGTAGACCTTCACATGTCTGGTTCATCCTTGCTCAGCCACTGCTCCAAAACCGCCATAAAAAAGCCAGACTACGGTTTGCAACTGCACATGGGGACAAAGATCGTACTTTTTGGAGAAATGTCCTCTGGTCTGATGAAACAAAAATAGAACTGTTTGGCCATAATGACCATCGTTATGTTTGGAGGAAAAAGGGGAAGGCTTGCAAGCCGAAGAACACCATCCCAACCGTGAAGCACGGGGGTGGCAGCATCATGCTGTGGGGGTGCTTTGCTGCAGGAGGGACTGGTGCACTTCACAAAATAGATGGCATCATGAGGAAGGAAAATTAGGTGGATATATTGAAGCAACATCTCAAGATATCAGTCGGGAAGTTAAAGCTTGGTCGCAAATGGGTCTTCCAAATGGACAATGACCCCAAGCATACTTCCAAAGTTGTGGCAAAATGGCTTAAGGACAACAAAGTCAAGGTATTGGAGTGGCCATCCCAAAGCCCTGACCTCAATCCTATAGAAAATGTGTGGGCAGAACTGAAAAAGCGTGTGCGAGCAAGGAGGCCTACAAACCTGACTCAGTTACACCAGCTCTGTCAGGAGGAATGGGCCAAAATTCACCCAACTTATTGTGGGGAGCTTGTGGAAGGCTACCCGAAACGTTTGACCCAAGTTAAACAATTTAAAGGCAATGCTACCAAATACTAATTGAGTGTATGTAAACTTCTGACCCACTGGGAATGTGATGAAGGAAATAAAAGCTGAAATAAATCATTATCTCTACTATTATACTGACATTTCACATTCTTAAAATAAAGTGGTGATCCTAACTGACCTAAGTTTAAATGTATTTGGCTAAGGTGTATGTAAACTTCCGACTTCAACTGTATACAACCACATTAGGCTGGACAGGCTGGAGCAGAAGGCAGCCGCAGGGCAGCGCCCTATCTACAGATGTAGGATCTTCATTTGATCACTATTTTGTTGCTGAGAATTTTCCTGCACAGCAGGAAATGCAAACATCTAGTGTATTTGAGTGTGAAAAAGGCTTATAAAGTTTGCCATTTCCACTTTGCCATTTCTGTTACATCTACTCCCACTCCCCCTCTCCGGCGCTCAACGTCGCCTGTCTTCTAACCACCGGTCCTGGCAACCCATCATTACGCACACCTGGACTTCATCACCTCCTTGATTACTCCCCTTTATTTAGCCCTCAGTTGTCATCAGAGCTTAGGTGTTATTGGTTTTTCTCTCACGTTCAGTACGCGTCCTATGTTTGTTCTTTTGTATCTTTTCTGTATTAAAACTCACCTTCTGCACCTGCTATCTGACTCCCGACATATACGTTACAATTTCAGACTTGATTTGGCCTAAAAAAAAAATTATCAGCCCCTACATACATTTCCATTAATTGTCATCTACATAATAATTCACATTTCCTGTTGCTGCAGGATTGTTTACCTGCTGTAGCAAACTGGCTCAAATTAAGATCCTACATCAGTATGAGACATGGGGATAACCCCCTTCTCCCCCGCTTAAATCACTGATCTCTTTTCCTGTGTGCTCTGAGACCAGTAAACACAATCATTAGTCATATGATCCAGTCGACCCATGGACATGTTGTATCACTATATTCCTTTCATCCTGACTGCACTGCAACAGCCCCCTGAAACCCTGTTGAATGCAGCCCACTGAAACCCTGATGAAGACAGCCCCTGAAACCCTGTTGAAGTCAGTCCCCTAAAACCCTGTTGAAGTCAGCCCTCTGAAACCCTGTTGAATGCAGCCCTCTGAAACCCTGTTGAAGGCAGCCCTCTGAAACCCTGTTGAAGGCAGCCCTCTGAAATGCTGTTGAAGGCTTGGGAGGTGATGTATGCTATACATTGAATATTATACTGTAATAATGGATTAGATTTATATATTGGATGCATATTTTCCAGATGCTCATATCTCTATACATCGTATAAGAGGAACAGTACATGGATACAGTATATAATTGGTGGAATAACAAAAGCCCTCCTCGAACTGAATCATGAGGTGTGTGTGTGTGTGAGTTGGTGAGTGAGTGCATGCACGCGCGTGTGTCATCAGAATAAGGAGGACTACTTTGACGTTCCAATTAAGCCATCTCGTTATGCACTGGCTGGTGAATAAACACAGGCAACCTCAATATGAAGTCAAACTGAAAACCCGCCATATGCTTTTCATATCATCAAACCCCACACTCTCCACTAACTCTCCAGTGACTTTGTATATACAATGACAGTTACCCTACATGGCCAAACACAACAATTATTGACAAGTCAGGGAAAGTCTGGCAGTAGGGTTCTCTCTCTCTCTCTCTCCCCCTCTCTCTCTCTCTCTCTCTCTCTCTCTCTCTCTCTCTCTCTCTCTCTCTCTCTCTCTCTCTCTCTCTCTCTCTCTCTCTCTCTCTCTCTCTCTCTCTCTCTCTCTCTCTCTCTCTCTCCCTCTCTCTCTCTCTCTCTCTCTCTCTCTAGCATTGCATCAGGTCACTCCACTCAGAAAGTAAGGGAGTATGAGGGGCAGAGAGGAGGAGGAGGGAGAACATGGGTGATAGAGGAGGGGGATATGAGGTGGAGACAGTAGGGAGTTACAAGGAGGAGCCATTTGATTTACACAACATGCCTACCACTTTGAAGATGAAAAATATTTTGTATTGTGAAACAAACAAGAAATAAGACAAAAAGACAGAAAACTTGAGTGTGCATAACTATTCACCCCCCCCCAAAATCAATACTTTGTAGAGCCACCTTTTGCAGCAATTACAGTTGGAAGTCTCTTGGGGTATGTCTCTATGAGCTTGGCACATCTAGCCACTGGGATTTTTTCCCATTCTTCAAGGCAAAACTGCTCCAGCTCCTTCAAGTTGGATGGGTTCCGCTGGTGTACAGCAATCTTTAAGTCATACCACAGATTCTCAATTGGATTGATGTCTGGGCTTTGACTAGGCCATTCCAAGACATTTAAATGTTTCCCCTTAAACCACTCGAGTGTTGCTTTAGCAGTATGCTTAGGGTCATTGTCCTGCTGGAAGGTGAACCTCTGTCCCAGTCTCAAATCTCTGGAAGACTAAAACAGGTTTCCCTCAAGAATTTCCCTTGAGGACTGGCCACCCCCTCATAGCCTGGTTCCTCTCTAGGTTTCTTCCTAGGTTTTGCCTTTCTAGGGAGTTTTTCCTAGCCACCGTGCTTCTACACCTGCATTACTAGCTGTTTGGGGTTTTAGGCTGGGTTTCTGTACAGCACTTCGAGATATTAGCTGATGTAAGAAGGGCTATATAAAATAAAATTGATTGATTGATTGATTGATTTAGCGCCATCCATCATTCCTTCAATTCGGACCAGTTTCCCAGTCCCTGCCGATGAAAAACATCCCCACAGCATGATGATGCCACCACCATGCTTCACTGTGGGGATGGTGTTCTCGGGGTGATGAGAGGTGTTGGGTTTGCGCCAGACATAGATTTTCCTTGATTTCCTTGATTTTAGTCTCAACTGAGCAGAGTACCTTCTTCCATATGTTTGGGGAGTCTCCCACATGCCTTTTGGCGAACACTAAACGTGTTTGCTTATTTTTTTCTTTAAGCAATGGCTTTTTTCTCGCCACTCTTCCGTAAAGCCCAGCTCTGTGGAGTGCATGGCTTAAAGTGGTCCTATGGACAGATACTTCAATCTCCGCTGTGGAGCTTTGCAGCTCCTTCAGGGTTATCTTTGGTCTCTTTGTTGCCTCTCTGATTAATGCCCTCCTTGCCAAGGGCCGTGAGTTTTGGTGGGCGGCCCTCTCTTGGCAGGTTTGTTGTAGTGCCATATTCTTTCAATTTTTTAATAATGGATTTAATGGTGCTCCGTGGGATGTTCAAAGTTTCAGATATTTTTTTATAACCGAACCCTGATCTGTACTTTTCCACAACTTTGTCCCTGACCTGTTTGGAGAGCTCCTTGGTCTTCATGGTGCCGCTTGCTTGGTGGTGCCCCTTGCTTAGGGGTGTTGCAGACTCTGGGGCCTTTCAGAACAGGTGTATACAGTATATACTGAGATCATGTGACAGATCATGTGACACTTAGATTGCACACAGCTGGATTGTATTTAACTAATTATGTGACTTCTGAAGGTAATTAGTTGCACCAGATCTTATTTAGGGGCTTCATAGCAAAGGGGGTGAATACATATGCACGCACCACTTCTCCGTTATTTATTTGTTAGAATTTTTTGAAACAAGTTATTTTTTTCATTTCACTTCACCAATTTGGACTACTTTGTGTATGTCCATTACATGAAATCCAAATAAAAATCCATTTAAATTACAGGTTGTAATGCAACAAAACAGGAAGAATACCAAGGGGGATGTCACACCCTGGCTCTGGGACTCTATATGTTGAGCCAGGGTGTGTATATTCTATGTGTTGTGTTTCTATGTCGATATTCTATGTATTGTATTTCTGTGTTGGCCAGAGTGGTTCCCAATCAGAGGCAACGAGTGTCAGCTGTTGCTGGTTGTCTCTGATTGGGAGCCATATTTATACAGGCTGTTTTCCCACAATAGTTGTGGGATCGTGTTCCTTTCGGTGTGTTCCGTGTTTGTTGTGTTCAACATAGGACGTCACGGTATCGTTTATTGTTTTGTTGTTCGTGCATTCATTAAATAAAGAAGTATGTTCGTTCATCACGCTGCGCCTTGGTCCACTCACTCTGACGATCGTGACAGAAGATCCCACCATACCAGGACCAAGCAGCGTGTCCAGGAGCAGGCGGCCTGGACATGGGAGGAAGCGCCGGGAAAGGAGCTGGAGAGGTTGGCGATGGCCCAGGTGGGCAAATCGTGGTCCTGGAAGGACATGCTCGGGGGCAAAGGGCCATGGGCGAGGATTAAGGCCCTGGCGAGAGAGGAGCAACGGCGTCAACAGTGTCGTCGTCGGACGGACGAGAGGCAACCCCAGAAAATTTTTAGGGGGGGGCACACGGCATGGGCGACTGGGCAGCAGGAGGCTGCCACAGGGCGAAATGGGAGACGAGGAGAGAAGGCCACCGGGTTACGGGAGCCATTGGCGAGAGGAGGGAAGGAAGTTGTAGAGGCACGGCGAGAGGTACTGAGGTGTATTGCCAGTCCGGTCCGGCCCGTTCCTGATCCCCATTTAAGGCCAGTGGTGTGTGTTCCCAGTACGGTCCGGCCTGTTCCTGTTCCTGTTCCTCGCACCAAGCCTACGGTGTGCGTCGCCAGCCCGGCTCGGCCTGTTCCTGCCCCTCGCACCAAGCCTACGGTGCGAGTCGTCAGCCCGGTCCGGCCTGTTCCTGCTCCTCGCACCAAGCCTACGGTGTGCGTCGCCAGCCCGGCCCGGCCTGTTCCTGCTCCTCGCACCAAGCCTACGGTGTGCGTCGCCAGCCCGGCCCGGCCTGTCCCTGCTCCTCGCACCAAGCCTACGGTGTGCGTCGCCAGCCCGGCCTGGCCTGTTCCTGCTCCTCGCACCAAGCCTACGGTGTGCGTCGCCAGCCCGGCCTGTTCCTGCTCCTCGCACCAAGCCTACGGTGCGCGTCGCCAGCCCGGCCCGGCCTGTTCCTGCCCTTCGCACCAAGCCTACGGTGTGCGTCGCCAGCCCGGCCCGGCCTGTTCCTGCTCCTCGCACCAAGCCTATGGTGTGTGTCGCCAGCCCGGCCCGGCCTGTTCCTGCTCCTCGCACCAAGCCTACGGTGTGCGTCGCCAGCCCGGCCCGGCCTGTTCCTGCTCCTCGCACCAAGCCTACGGTGCGCGTCGTCAGCCCGGCCCGGCCTGTTCCTGCCACTCGCACCAAGCCTATGGTGCGCGTCGCCAGCCCGGTCCGGCCCGTTCCTGCTCCACGCACCAAGCCAGGGGTGCGAGTCGTCAGCCCGGTCCGGCCCATTCCTGCTCCACGCACCAAGCCAGGGGTGCGCGTCGTCAGCCCGGTCCGGCCCGTTCCTGCTCCACGCACCAAGCCAGGGGTGCGCATCGTCAGCCTGGTCCGGCCCGTTCCTGCTCCACGCACCAAGCCAGGGGTGCGCATCGTCAGCCTGGTCCGGCCCGTTGCTGCTCCACGCACCAAGCCAGGGGTGCGCATCGTCAGCCCGGTCCGGCCCGTTCCTACTCCATGCACCAAGCCAGGGGTGCGTGTCGTCAGTCCGGCACAACCCGTGCCTGGGTCACCGGTGCCTGGTCAGGTACTGGTCAGCTGCTCCACACCGGAGCTTAAGCAATCCGCTCCTACGATGTCCAGTCCAGCTCCAGCCAGCGGGGCCAGACCGGACCAGGGGCGCTACGGGGGATTATTGGAGGGTGGTGGGCGAGCCCGGAGCCGGAACCGCCTCCGAGGAGGAATGCCCACCCAGCCCTCCCCTGTTTGGTCTAAGTTGAGGCGCGGTCGCAGTCCGCGCCTTTAGGGGGGGGTACTGTCACACCCTGGCTCTGGGACTCTATATGTTGAGCCAGGGTGTGTATTTTCTATGTGTTGTGTTTCTATGTCGATATTCTACAACCAGCAACAGCTGACACTCGTTGCCTCTGTATATTTCTGTGTTGGCCAGAGTGGTTCCCAATCAGAGGCAACGAGTGTCAGCTGTTGCTGGTTGTCTCTGATTGGGAGCCATATTTATACAGGCTGTTTTCCCACAATAGTTGTGGGATCGTGTTCCTTTCGGTGTGTTCCGTGTTTGTTGTGTTCAACATAGGACGTCACGGTATCGTTTATTGTTTTGTTGTTCGTGCATTCATTAAATAAAGAAGTATGTTCGTTCATCACGCTGCGCCTTGGTCCACTCACTCTGACGATCGTGACAGGGGATGAATACTTTTGCAAGGCACTGTACACACTACAAGTAGGTAACATGGGGGAGAGGCGTGGTGCCGTGAGGTGTTGCTTTATTTGTTTTTTGAAATCAGGTTTGCTGTTCACTTGCGCTATATAAGATGGAAGGGAGTTTCATGCGCTCATGGCTCTGTATAATACTGTACGTTTCCTTGAATTTGTTCTGGACCTGGGGACTGTGAAAGACCCCTTGTGGCATGTATGGTGGGGTAAGTGTGTGTGTCAGTGCTGTGTGTAAGTTAACTATGCAAACAATTTGGAATTTCCAACACATTCATGTTTCTTATAAAAACAAGAAAAATACTATGGCATGCATAATATTAATATTATCCCTCTGATTACAAGGAAGAGCAAGAGGTGTGGCTCTATTCTGGGCCAGATGCAGCTTAACTAGGTCTTTCTTTGCAGCACTGGACCACATGGCTGGACAATAATCAAGATAAAACCAGAGCCTGCAGGACTTGCTTTGTGGAGTGTGGTGTCAAAAAAGCAGAGCATCAATTACGGACAGACCTCTCCCCATCTTTACAACCATTGAATCTATATGTTTTGACCATGACAGTTTACATTCTAAGGTAACACCAAGTAATTTAGTCTCCTCAACTTGTTCAACAGCCACACCATTCATTACCAGATTCAGCGGAGGTCTAGAGCTTTGGGAATGATTTGTACCAAATACGATGCTCTTAGTTTTAGATGTTCAGGGCCAGATTATTACTGGCCACCCATTCCAAAACAGACTGCAACTCTTTGTTAAGGGTTTCAGTGACTTCACTAGCTGTAGTTGCTGACACGTATATGGTTGAATCATCAACATACATGGACACACATGCTTTGTTTAATGCCAGTGGCAGGTCATTGGTAGAAATAGAAAAGAGTAGAGGGTCTAGAGAGCTGCCCTGTGGTACACCACACTTTACATGTTTGACATTAGAGAAGTTTCCATTAAAGAAAACCATCTGAGTTCTATTATATTAGATATCTCTGAATACACGATATGGCAGAGGTTAAAAAGCCATAACACGTACGTTTTCTCAACAACAGGTTATGGTCAATAATATCAAAGGCTGCACTGAAATCTAACAGTACAGCTCCCAAAATCTTATTATTATCAATTTATTTCAACCAATCATCAGTCATTTTTGTCAATGCAGTACATGTCTGTTGTTAATATGTTTACAGAGAATTAGCATTGTATTTGGTCAAACACAATTTTTTCCAACAGTTTGCTAAGAGCTTGCAGCAAGCTGATAGGTCTGCTGTTTGAACCAGTAAAGGCCGCTTTACAACTCTTGGGTAGCAGAATGATTTTGGCTTCCCTCCAGGCCTGAGGACAAAGACTTTCCTCTAGGCCCAGATTAAAGATATGACAGATAGGAGTGGCTATTCTTTATATCATTGATCTTGGCTTCATAATACAGTTTCTTCTTCTTTTTCTTGAGTTTACTCACATCATTTCTCAATTTGCAGTAAGTCAGCCAGTCAGGAGGGAGTTACAAGGAGGAGACAGGAGGGAGTTACAAGGAGGAGAGAGAGAGAGAGAGAGAGAGAGAGAGAGAGAGAGAGAGAGAGAGAGAGAGAGAGAGAGAGAGAGAGAGAGAGAGAGAGAGAGAGAGAGAGAGAGAGAGAGAGAGAGAGAGAGAGAGAGAGAGAGAGAGAGAGAGAGAGAGAGAGAGAGAGAGAGAGAGAGAGAGAGAGAGAGAGAGAGAGAGAGAGAGAGAGAGAGAGAGAGCAGAGACAGAGAGAGAGAGAGAGAGAGAGAGAGAGAGAGAGAGAGAGAGAGAGAGAGAGAGAGAGAGAGAGAGAGAGAGAGAGAGAGAGAGAGAGAGAGAGAGAGAGAGAGAGAGAGAGAGAGAGAGAGAGAGAGAGAGAGAGAGAGAGAGAGAGGTGTGTGCAGTTCCAGTTTCCCAGGGCAGCAGATCAAATCGATATTCCAGCTTTCCTGGCAGTACAGACTCTGTTTGGCTGTTAGTTTATTAAGGACTCCAGATGTTTCACCACAACGACAGCAGAACACACAGTTCACTACACACACACGCCATACAACACCTACCGTCAGCCCACCATTAACCTTCCACCCCTGTCCTGTCCTGCCTTGTCTTGCCCTGACCTGGACATGACCAAGGGTAACGGAAGTGGTTTGGTGAACCCACTCTCGCATGATGAGTAACCTTGTCTGAGACCTAAAGACTTGTGATAACCCGCTGAGATAATTCCTAGGCTTTAGCTTAGTTGGTTATGAGAATCCCCGAACTGACAGGGTAAAAATCTGTCGTTTCTGCCCCTGAGCAAGGCAGTTAACCCAATGTTCCCCGGGTGCCGATGATGTGGATGTCAATTAAGGCAGCCCCTCGCACCTTTGGGATTGGATTAAACGCGGAAGACACATTTCAGTTGAATGCATTCAGTTGTACTGACTAGGTATCCCCCTTTCCCCTTAAGATAGTCTTGTGGCGCGCAGATGAACCGGGTTCGATATCCGATCAGTTACTCAAGCAGCAATGGTCAGAGGCATCACTCTAACCCACTTGATTAGAGCTGAGCACGGTGTGACACAGACACAATATGATACAATGTAAACAATATGGCAGACTGTAAACATTATGACAGACTGTAAACAATATGACAGACTGTAAACAATATGACAGACTGTAAACAATATGACAGACTGTAAACAATATGACAGACTGTAAACAATATGACAGACTGCAAACAATATGACAGACTGTAAACAATATGACAGACTGTAAACAATATGACAGACTGTAAACAATATGACAGACTGTAAACAATATGACAGACTGTAAACAATATGATAGACTGTAAACAATATGACAGACTGTAAACAATATGACAGACTGCAAACAATATGACAGACTGTAAACAATATGACAGACTGTAAACAATATGACAGACTGTAAACAATATGACAGACTGTAAACAATATGACAGACTGTAAACATTATGACAGACTGTAAACAATATGACAGACTGTAAACAATATGACAGACTGTAAACAATATTTTACATTTACATCATTTAGCAGACGCTCTTATCCAGAGCGACTTACAAATTGGTGCATTCAAATTATGATAGCCAGTGGGACAACCACCTTTTTATTTGTATTTTTTTATTATACTTTTTTTTATGGGGGGTGGGGGAAGAAGGATTACTTTATACTATTCCAGGTATTCCTTAAAGAGGTAGGGTTTCAAGTGTCTCCGGAAGGTGGTCAGTGACTCCGCTGTCCTGGCGTCGTGGGGGAGCTTGTTCCACCATGTCACGCCCTGACCTATGGAACTCTTGTTTGTTGAGTCAGGGTGTGAATGTCTATTTGAGATCTATGTTAGTCTATTTCTATGTTGCAGATCTAGGTTGTTCTTTCTATGTTTGACCGGGTGTGATTCCCAATCAGAGGCAGCTGTCGCTCGTTGTCTCTGATTGGGGATCATACTTAAGTAGCCTGGTTGCCTACCTTAGTTGTGGGATCTTGTTCCGTTTAGGCTTGTATGTGTATAGCCTGAGGACGTCACGTTACGTTGTTTCTTGTTTTGTTTTATGTTTATTGAGTTAATAAACATGTACGCTTTTCACGCTGCGCCTTGGTCCGACCCGTCTCTCAATGATCGTGACACACCATTGGGGTGCCAGAGCAGCGAATAGCTTTGACTGGCTGAGCGGGAACTGTGCTTCCGTAGAGGTAGGGGAGCTAGCAGGCCAGAGGTGGATGAACGTGGTGCCCTCGTTTGGGTGTAGGGTCTGATCAGAGCCTGAAGGTAAGGAGGTGCTGTTCCCCTCACAGCTCCGTAGGCAAGCACCATGGCCTTTTAGTAGATGCGAGCCTCAACTGGAAGCCAGTGGAGTGTGCGGAGGAGCGGGGTGACATGAGAGAACTTGGGAAGGTTGAACACCAGACGAGCCCAGCCAACAGCGAGTTGCAGTAATCCAGACGGGAGATGACAAGTGCCTGGATTAGGACCTGTGCTGCTTTCTGTGTAAGGTAGGGTCGTACTCTGCGAATGTTGTAGAGCATGAACCTGCAGTATCGGGTCACCGCTTTGATGTTAGCGGAGAACGACAGGGTGTTGTCCAGGGTCACGCCAAGGTTCTTTGCACTCTGGGAGGAGGACACAATGGAGTTGTCAACCGTGATGGCGAGATCATGGAGTGGGCAGTCCTTCCCCGGGAGGAAGAGCAGCTCCGTCTTGCCGAGGTTCAGCTTGAGGTGGTGATCCGACATCCACACTGATATGTCTGCCAGACATGCAGAGATGCGATTCGCCACCTGGTTATCAGAAGGGGGAAAGGAGAAAATTAATTGTGTGTCGTCTGCGTAGCAATGAAAGGAGAGACCATGTGAGGATATGACAGAGCCAAGTGACTTGGTGTATAGAGAGAATAGGAGAGGGCCTAGAACTGAGCCCTGGGGGACACCAGTGGTGAGAGCACGTGGTGCGGAGACAGATTCTCGCCACGCCACCTGGTAGGAGCGACCTGTCAGGTAGGATGCAATCCAAGAGTGAGCAGCGCCGGAGATGCCCAACTCGGAGAGGGTGGAGAGGAGGATCTGATGGTTCACAGTATCAAAGGCAGCGGATAGGTCTAGAAGGATAAGAGCAGAGGAGAGAGAGTTAGCTTTAGCAGTGCGGAGAGCCTCCATGACACAGAGAAGAGCAGTCTCAGTTGAAAGACCAGTCTTGAAACCTGACTGGTTTGGATCAAGAAGGTAATTCTGAGAGAGATAGCAGGAGAGTTGGCTAGAGACGGCACGCTCAAGAGTTTTGGAGAGAAAATAAAGAAGGGATACTGGTCTGTAGTTGTTGACATTGGAGGGATCGAGTGTAGTTTTTTTTAGGAGTGGTGCAACTCTCGCTCTCTTGAAGACGGAAGGGACATGGCCAGCGGTCAAGGATGAGTTGATGAGCGACGTGAGGTAATGGAGAAGGTCTCCGGAAATGGTCTGGAGAAGAGAGGAGGGGATAGGGTCAAGCGGGCAGGTTGTTGGGCGGCCGGCCGTCACAAGTCACAAGATTTCATCTGGAGAGAGAGGGGAGATATGACAGACTGTAAACAATATGGCAGACTGTAAACAATATGACAGACTGTAAACAATATGACAGAATGTAAACAATATGACAGAATGTAAACAATATGACAGACTGTAAACAATATGACAGACTGTAAACAATATGACAGACTGTAAACAATATGACAGACTGTAAACAATATGACAGACTGTAAACAATATGACAGACTGTAAACAATATGACAGACTGTAAACAATATGACAGACTGCGAACTGCACTAAGTGTAACAGCAAATCACTCTGAACTATGTAAACACCAATCACTGATGCACTTCTCCTCTAAACATTAAAAGAATAACAACAAACTATTGTCTCAACTTTATAAAGCTCTACTTTGACTTCTTTCCCAACAACAACTTCTTGTCTCAGCTTGTAAAAGACCGCTTGTTTCAGCTTAAGTTCTCAAAGCTTATAAAAGCTCCACTCTGACATTTCTCCTCGCTTGACCTTTACAGTAGAATGCTGGGAAGAAGCCCTTATAGGGTTCATTGTGACATCAGTAGACAAACAACTGTCATTCAGAGGATACCATGTTGGAAGCTTAGGCTAATCATTGATTACAGTAATGAACACACTCTGTTCCATTCCATTCCCATGGAAGTAGATTCCAAATTCCAAGTTCCAAGTTCTGAAGAAATGGCCTGATATGAAACAGAACCAACAGTGTATCAAGCCAACATGTTATCCTCCAATCATATTACAGTATCATCTGTGTTCTATTAGTGTTGTGAACACAGTTCTGAGAACAGCTGTTACAGATCCATGAGCTGTCAGGTCCCTGTAAAATCCCTCAGAGATCTGTGTGTGTGTGTGTATCAGGTCCCCATAGTCTAACAGATCTGAGAGCCTAGGGCCAGGGGCCGGAGCCGGGGTCCCTGTTCCCAGAGCTCCCTAACGGTGTGCCTCAACACTCCCCGTGGCTACAACAGTGTCAGAAACAGTCTGCATTCCAAATGGTACCCTATTCCCTATATAGTGCACTACTTTTGACCAGGGCACAGGGCTCAGGTCAAAAGTAGTGCACTATATAGGGAATAGGATGCCATTTGGGATGTAATGTCAGTTATAGAAGCAAACACTTCCAGTTCCACATGGAAATACACTTCCTGAGATCCTAATGGTGGGATATACAGAACACCCTAATGGATATACACAAACAGACAACACCTTTCCTGTCTGTGGCCCCCGCTCCAGTCCACAACCTACCTATCAAAACACACACACACACACACAATCAACTATACCTCCTTCATCCTCACTGTTCTGTCTCCTGTGAGGGGTGATCATGGCCTCCTTCCCTCTCCTCCTCCCTGTTCTCTTTCTCCGTCCAGTGTATCAGGGAGTTCCTGCTCATGGGCTTACTTCCCACGTCTTCATTTAAACAGACAGAACAACAGCTGAACCCAGGGGAGATCACATCATATCATTTAAACAGACAGAACAACAGCTGAACCCAGGGGAGATCACATCATATCATTTAAACAGACAGAACAACAGCTGAACCCAGGGGAGATCACATCATATCATTTAAACAGACAGAACAACTGCTGAACCCAGGGGAGATCACATCATATCATTTAAACAGACAGAACAACAGCTGAACCCAGGGGAGATCACATCATATCATTCATTTATTTATTTCATTGTATTTTACCCCCCTTTTTCTCCCCAATTGTAATCTTGTCTCATCACTGCAACTCCCCAACGAGCTCGGGAGAGGTGAAGGTGGAGTCATGCGTCCTCCAAAACAGCTCCTTAACACCCGCCAGCTTAACCCGGAAGCCAGCCGCACCAATGTGTCGGAGGAAACGCCGTTCAACTGCCGACCGGGGTCAGCCTGCAGGCACCCGGCCCGCCACAAGGAGTCGCTAGAGCGCGATGAGCCAAGTAAAGCCACCCCTGCCAAACCCTCCCCTAACCCGGACGACGCTGGGCCAATTGTGTGCCATCCTATAGGACTCCCGGCTACGGCCGGTTGTGGCACAGCCCAGGAATGAACCCAGGACTGTAGTAATGCCTCACGAGCTTCTGAATATTAGGACAGTGATTACCAATACTCACCTCGTATTGGACGAAGATTTTTTTTCAACGAGTCGGACGCGAAGGATATTCTACAGACACCCGACAAGGCCCAAATCCCCGTCATTCGCATGAGAAAGATATGGAGATATTGTGGACGTAGGTTGGGGTGCCTTGTAAGGATCCGACGGCGAGCGAGTAATCTGCCTCTCCATCAATCCTATTAGCCAACGTACAATCATTTGAAAACAAAATGGACGACCTAAGATCAAGGATATTTTACCAACGGGACATTAAAAACTGTAATATCTTTCACAGAGTCGTGGCTGAACGACGACATGGATAACATACAGCTGGCGGGATATACGCTACATCGGCAGGATAGAACGGCTGACTCCGGTAAGACAAGGGGTGGCGGTCTGTGTATATTTGTAAACAACAGCTGGTGCATAAAATCTCGAGGTTTTGCTCATCTGAGGTAGAGAATCTCATAATAAGCTGTAGAACACACTATTTACCAAGAGAGTTTTCATCTATATTTTTCGTAGCTGTCTATTTACCACCACAAACCGATGCTGGCACAAAGATTGCACTCAATGAGCTGTATAAGGCCATAAGCAAACAGGAAAACGCTCATCCAGATGTGAGTAAGACTTTTAAGCAGATCAACATTCACAAGGCCGCAGGGCCAGACGGATTACCAGGATGTGTACTCTGAGCATGCGCTGACCAACTGGCAATTGTCTTCACTGACATTTTCAACATGTCCCTGACTGAGTCTGTAATACCAACATGTTTCAAGCAGACCACTGTAGTCCCTGTGCCCAAGAACACTAAGATAACCTGCCTAAATGACTACCGACCCGTAGCACTCACGTCTGTAGCCATGAAGTGCTTTGAAAGGCTGGTCATGGCTCACATCAACACCATTATCCCAGAAACCCTACACCCACTCCAATTTGCATACCGCCCCAACAGATCCACAGATTATGCAATCTCTATTGCACTCCACACTGCCCTTTCCCACCTGGACAAGAGGAACACCTACATAAGAATGCTATTCATTGACTACAGCTCAGCGTTTAACACCATAGTGCCCTCAAAGCTCATCACTAAGCTAAGGACCCTGGGACTAAACACCTCCCTCTGCAACTGGATCCTGGACTTCCTGACGGGCCGCCCCCAGGTGGTAAGGGTAGGTAACAACACATCTGCCACGCTGATCCTCAACACGGGGGCCACTCAGGGGTGCGTGCTCAGTCCCCTCCTGTACTCCCTGTTCACCCATGACTGCAAGGCCAGGCACGACTCCAACACCATCATTAAGTTTGCCGATGACACAACAGTGGTAGGCCTGATCACAGACAACGATGAGACAGCCCTAGGGAGGAGGTCAGAGACCTGGCCGTGTGGTGCCAGGAAAACAACCTCTCCCTCAACATGATCAAGACAAAGGAGATGATTGTGGACTACAGGAAAAAAAAGAGGACTGAGCACGCCCCCATTCTCATCGACGAGGCTGTAGTGGAGCAGGTTGAGAGCTTCGAGTTCCTTGGTGTCCACATCACCAACAAACTATCATGGTCCAAACACACCAAGACAGTCGTGAAGAGGGCACGACAAAGCCTATTCCCCCTCAGGAGACTGAAAAGATTTGGCATGGGTCCTCAGATCCTCAAAAAGTTCTACAGCTGCACCATCGAGAGCATCCTGACTGGTTGCATCACCGCCTGGTATGGCAACTGCTCGGCCTCCGACCGCAAGACATTACAGAGGGTAGTGCATACGGCCCAGTACATCACTGGGGCCAAGCCTTCTGCCATCCAGGACCTATACACCAGGTGGTGTCAGAGAAAGGCCCTAAAAATTGTCGAAGACTCCAGCCACCCTAGTCATAGACTGTTCTCTCTGCTACTGCATGGCAAGCGGTACCGGAGCGCCAAGTCTAGGTCCAAAAGGTTTCTTAACAGCTTCTACCCCCAAGCCATAAGACTCTTGAACAGCTATTCATGGCTACCCGGACTATTTGCATTGTCCCCCCCCCCCACCTCCTCTTTTACGCTGCTGCTACTCTGTTTATTATCAATGCATAGTCACTTTAACTCTACCCACATGTACATATTACCTCAATTACCTCGACTAACCGGTGCCCCCGCACATTGACTCTGTACCGGTACCCCCTGTATATAGCCTCACTACTGTTCTTTTATTTTACTGCTGCTCTTTAATTATTAGAATTTTTAATTTTTTACTTATCTATTTTTTACTTAACACTTTTTTTCTTAAAACTGCATTGTTGGTTAAGGGCTTGTATGTAAGCATTTCACTGTAAGGTCTACACCTGTTGTATTCGGCGCATGTGGCAAATAAAATTTGATTTGATTTGAACCATTTCATTTCTCACATTCCTGTCCACAACAGGTCATGTGGGCGTGGCCCTGTGCAAAGGCAGCAGGGTGTCTCCTAGACAACAAGGTGCTGGTTCTGGCAGAAACAACTGAGTGTCCAACATTACAAATCTAATCTAAAGACTCACTGATTTGAATATCCGAAATGTGTTCCTTAAAAACTGTTGTGTATGTCTTTAGTCCAGGTATTGAAGGGCAACGACGACTACCTATGAAAATAAAGACCACATAAAGAGGTCATAAAGAAGTGAGTGAGTCATAAGGGATGATTAAAGAGAAGAGCAGCGTCTGGGTCTCCTGATGATGATGGTGATGATGATGCGTCTCATGCCTGTTTATGGACAAACTATGCTGGAAGTCTAGCTGTGCCAGAGAGAGCTCTGAGACTGAGCACACAGATAAACACACACACACACACACACACACACACACACACACACACACACATGCGCACACACACACACACACACACACACACACACACACACACACACACACACACACACACACACACACACACACACACACACACACACACACACACACACACACACACACACACACACACACACACACACACACACACACACACACACACACACTCCTCATGAGTCATGATGACCTTTAGCTAGGTGAAAACACAGACCTGTTCCCATGACCTCCTAATTAATGGGTGGATATTCCTGTCCAATCCCCCCAGCCCTGCTACAACCCTGCTACATATTCCTGTCCGACCCCCCAGCCCTGTTACAACCCTGCTACATATTCCTGTCCAATCCCCCCAGCCCTGCTCCAACCGTGCTCTGTGTGTGTATGTTAGCCCTGCTGTATCCTGTGGTCCAGTGGTCTGTCCCTGGACTCATCATTATGAACAGGAACCAGTGGAGGATCAGATGACATGTATAACACAGTAATAATCCATCTGGAGACAGGAAGTCAAAGAAGACATCTATGACCTCATGTGTTCTACTGAAACAATGTCTCTTTTACTTTCAATGAACAGGAATGGAACCAGCCAGAACCGCCCGAGTGGCGCAGTGGTCTAAGGCACTGCATTGCAGTGCTAGCTGTGCCACTAGAGATCCTGGTCGAGTCCAGGCTCTGTCGCAGCCGGCCGTGACCGGGAGACCCATGGGTGGCGCACAATTGGTCCAGCGTCATCCAAGTAGGTGAGGGTTTGGCCGGCAGGGATGTGGGTTTGTTTACCACGGGGGGCCAGTATGAACAAAAAACAAAACAAACAAAATAACATGTATGCATTCACTAACTGTAAGTCGCTCTGGATAAGAGCGTCTGCTAAATGATTAAAAAATACGTTTTCCTGGCAGGACCTTGGTACAATATGGAGAGTTCTGGCAGGACCTTGGTACAATATGGGGAGTTCTGGCAGGACCTTGGTACAATATGTGAAGTTCTGGCAGGACCTTGGTACAATATGGGGAGTTCTGGCAGGTCCTTGGTACAATATGGGGAGTACTGGCAGGACCTTGGTACAATATGGGGAGTTCTGGCAGGACCCTGGTACAATATGGGGAGTACTGACAGGACCTTGGTATAATATGGGGAGTTCTGGCAGGACCTTGGTACAATATGGGGAGTTCTGGCAGGACCTTGGTACAATATGGGGAGTTCTGACAGGACCTTGGTACAATATGGGAGGTTCTGACAGGACCTTGGTTCAATATGGGGAGTTCTGGCAGGACCTTGGTACAATATGGGGAGTTCTGGCAGGACCTTGGTACAATATGGGGAGTTCTGGCAGGACCTTGGTACAATATGGTACAAGGTGCTGAACTGCTGCTTGGACAGTAATGACTGACTGCTCTGAGCAGCAGGATGAATAGGCACACACACACACACACACACACACACACACACACACACACACACACACACACAGGACAGTACAGCAGGAAAGCAGATAGATTAAGTTATAATGGAGGGGTGTTGACTGACTAGTCCATACTGACACAGAGTTTGAACCAACATCATGATGTGGTTATAATGGGCTGTAAATTACACATCAGAGGATGAAACCCCTGAGGATCATTGGTGGGATCCAATTGGATCCATTGCATCTATTGGATGAGACCCATGAGGATCCTGTATCCAGCTTAAAGTGGATTTGGATAAAGAGAAGGGTATGATGATGGTAATGATGAACTGCTGCTAGGGTGCCAGAATAGACCTGATGCTCTCTCACATGAACACACAGGGATCCACAGAACACACACATACAGTGCCTTGCAAAAGTATTCATCCCCCTTGGCGTCTTTCCTGTTTTGTTGCATTACAACCTGTAATTTAAATTGATTTTTATTTGGATTTCATGTAATGGACACACACAAAGTAGTCCCAAATTTGTGAAGTGAAATGAAAAAAATAACTTGTTTCAAAAAATTCTAAAAAATAAATAACAGAGTAGTGGTGCGTGCATATGTATTCATCCCCTTTGCTATGAAGCCCCTAAATAAGATCTGGTGCAACCAATTACCTTCAGAAGTCACATAAATAGTTAAATAAAGTCCACCTGTGTGCAAAGTGTCACATGATCTCAGTATATATACACCTGTTCTGAAAGGCCCCAGAGTCTGCAACACCACTAAGCAAGGGGCACCACCAAGCAAGCGGCACCATGAAGACCAAGGAGTTCTCCAAACAAGTCAGGGACAAAGTTGTGGAGAAGTACAGATCAGGGTTGGGTTATAAAAAAATATCAGAAACTTTTAACATCCCACAGAGCACCATTAAATCCATTTTTTAAAAATTGAAAGAATATGGCACCACAACAAACCTGCCAAGAGAGGGCCGCCCACCAAAGCTCACAGACCAGGCAAGGAGGGCATTAATCAGAGAGGCAACAAAGAGACCAAAGATAACCTTGAAGGAGATGCAAAGCTCCACAGCGGAGATTGGAGTATCTGTCCATAGGACCACTTTAAGCCGTACACTCCACCGAGCTGGGTTTACGGAAGAGTTGCCAGAAAAAAGCCATTGCTTAAAGAAAAAAATAAGCAAACACGTTTGGTGTTCGCCAAAAGGCATGTAGGAGACTCCCCAAACATATGGAAAAAGGTACTCTGGTCAGATGAGACTAAAATTGAACTTTTTGGCCATCAAGGAAAAACGCTATGTCTGGCGCAAACCCAACACCGCTCATCACTCCGAGAACACCATCCCCACAGTGAAGCATGGTGGTGGCAGCATCATGCTGTGGGGATGTTTTTAATCGGCAGGGACTGGGAAACTGGTCCGAATTGAAGGAATGATGGATGGTGCTAAATACAGGGACATTCTTGAGGCAAACCTGTTTCAGTCTTCCAGAGATTTGAGACTGGGACAGAGGTTCACCTTCCAGCAGGACAATGACCCTAAGCATACTGCTAAATCAACACTTGAGTGGTTTAAGGGGAAACATTTAAATGTCTTGGAATGGCCTAGTCAAAGCCTAGATCTCAATCCAATTGAGAATCTGTGGTATGACTTAAAGATTGCTGTACACCAGCGGAACCCATCCAACTTGAAGGAGCTGGAGCAGTTTTGCCTTGAAGAATGGGCAAAAATCCCAGTGGCTAGATGTGCCAAGCTTATAGAGACATACCCCAAGAGCTGTAATTGCTGCAAAAGGTGGCTCTACAAGTATTGACTTTGGGGGGGTGAATAGTTATACAAGCTCAAGTTTTCTGTTTTTTTGTCTTATTTCTTGTTTATTTCACAATACAAAATATTTTTCATCTTCAAAGAGGTAGGCATGTTGTGTAAATCAAACGATACAAACCCCTTTTAATTCAAATCCATTTTAATTCCAGGTTGTAAGGCAACAAAATAGGAAAAATGCCAAGGGGGTGAATACTTTCACAAGCCACTGTGCACACACAATGTGCATATGTGTGTGTGTGTGTGTGTGTGTGTGTGTGTGTGTGTGTGTGTGTGTGTGTGTGTGTGTGTGTGCAAAATACCTATCCTTGAATTATCAATTTTTACAACCACTTTTAAAATAGGGTGATGAGTGAGGGTTTTACAGAGGAAAGCAGCAGAGGACAGGGAAGCAGAGGACAGGGAAGCAGAGAACAGGGAAGCAGCAGAGGACAGGGAAGCAGAGGACAGGGAAGCGGAGAACAGGGAAGCAGAGGACAGGGAAGCAGCAAAGGACAGGGAAGCAGAGAAAAGTGAAGCAGAGGACAGGGAAGCAGAGAACAGGAAAGCAGAGGACAGGGAAGCAGCAGAGGACAGGGAAGCAGAGGACAGGGAAGCAGCAGAGGACAGGGAAGCATAGAACATGGAAGCAGCATAGAACAGGGAAGAAGCAGAGAACAGGGAAGCAGCAGATGAAAGGGAAGCAGAGAACAGGGAAGCAGAGAACAGGGAAGCAGAGGACAGGGAAGCAGCAGAGAACAGGGACGCAGCAGAGGACAGGGAAGCAGATAACAGGGAAGCAGAGAACAGGGAAGCAGAGGACAGGGAAGCAGAGGAACGGGACGAACAAGAGTAGGGATGGAGCCGATAATCTTGATGATCTGCCAAAGCCAACAAGGTGGTGCTGTGTTTGTTCAGTGTATTAGCCCGCTGGGGCCCTCTGCATTGAGAGAGCAGGGAGGTGACAAGTTTGCTGAGCATCAGCCCTGACCAAGACTGCTTTCCAAATGGCACCTTATTCCCTACATAGTGCGCTACTTTTGACCAGAGCCCTATGGGGCTCCCGATGGGCCCTGGTCAAAAGTAGTGCACTATGTAGGGAATGGGGTGCCATTTGGAATGCAGGCCATAACTTAAGAACTGACATGTGAGCAGTGTTACTGGCTCCAAAACACTCACCAGCAGCACGCACTGCCATTGTTTACTGAGCTGGAGTCTAGCCAAACAGCCAGACAGCTGCGTGAGACCAAGCCCAGAGATTTAGGACAACAAAGACTCCATGCAGTTCCTTTTCTCTGGCTGACTGCTGTCACTAAAAGTTTTTATATCATCTCACCATAATCCAGAACACAGCCTTGTCAGATGTGTGTGCGTGTGTGTGTGTGTGTGTGTGTGTGTGTGTGTGTGTGTGTGTGGAAACACAACACCTGTGACATCACCCAGAGACCAAACTATCACACTATCGCACACACAAAGACACAAGAAGAGGAAACATAAAAACATAAAAACATATCCGCAGCCGGAAAAATTAAACGAACACTACTCTGATTATCTGGGAAATAATTACTGTTAAAATAATAAGACCCCTAAAAATAATTGTTGACGTGTCAGAACATGGAAAACCCCTGTGATGGGGTTGGAATGACGCAGCAGGAACAAAGGGTCTTTCCCAATTCCCGCTGGCAACATGGAAGCTCTCATTAACCCCTAGCAGCACAACACTTCCTGTTGGGAGCAGGGCCTCAGCGGTCGTCATGGTAACTCTGTGTTGAGGCATTGGCACGGTTACAGTAAAACTCACAGCCTCTCTGATGATTGTGGGGACTAATGAAGAACTCCTTTATGTTACAGTAAAGCTCACAGCCTCTCTGGTGATTGTGGGGATAATGAAGAACTCCTTCATGTTAAGACCATAGGAGTTACATTAACTATTACACAGATGCACAGCCACAGGAAGTCAGCAGCCATAGAGCCACAGCCACAGGAAGTAGTGGTGCCGAGGGTGCTGCAGCACCCCCTGAAAAAAGTATTATATATATATATATATATACACAGTGGGGGAAAAAAGTATTTAGTCAGCCACCAATTGTGCAAGTTCTCCCACTTAAAAAGACGAGAGAGGCCTGTAATTTTCATCATAGGTACACGTCAACCATGACAGACAAATTAAGAAAAAAATTCCAGAAAATCACATTGTAGGATTTTTTATGAATTTATTTGCAAATTATGGTGGAAAATAAGTATTTGGTCACCTACAAACAAGCAAGATTTCTGGCTCTCACAGACCTGTAACTTCTTCTTTAAGAGGCTCCTCTGTCCTCCACTCGTTACCTGTATTAATGGCACCTGTTTGAACTTGTTATCAGTATAAAAGACACCTGTCCACAACCTCAAACAGTCACACTCCAAACTCCACTATGGCCAAGACCAAAGAGCTGTCAAAGGACACCAGAAACAAAATTGTAGACCTGCACCAGGCTGGGAAGACTGAATCTGCAACATGTAAGCAGCTTGGTTTGAAGAAATCACCTGTGGGAGCAATTATTAGGAAATGGAAGACATACAAGACCACTGATAATCTCCCTCAATCTGGGGCTCCACGCAAGATCTCACCCCGTGGGGTCAAAATGATCACAAGAACGGTGAGCAAAAATCCCAGAACCACACGGGGGGACCTAGTGAATGACCTGCAGAGAGCTGGGACCAAAGTAACAAAGCCTACCATCAGTAACACACTACGCCGCCAGGGACTCAAATCCTGCAGTGCCAGACGTGTCCCCCTGCTTAAGCCAGTACATGTCCAGGCCCGTCTGAAGTTTGCTAGAGTGCATTTGGATGATCCAGAAGAGGATTGGGAGAATGTCATATGGTCAGATGAAACCAAAATAGAACTTTTTTGGTAAAAACTCAACTCGTCGTGTTTGGAGGACAAAGAATGCTGAGTTGCATCCAAAGAACACCATACCTACTGTGAAGCATGGGGGTGGAAACATCATGCTTTGGGGCTGTTTTTCTGCAAAGGGACCAGGACGACTGATCCGTGTAAAGGAAAGAATGAATGGGGCCATGTACCGTGAGATTTTGAGTGAAAACCTCCTTCCATCAGCAAGGGCATTGAAAATGAAACGTGGCTGGGTCTTTCAGCATGACAATGATCCCAAACACACCGCCCGGGCAACGAAGGAGTGGCTTCGTAAGAAGCATTTCAAGGTCCTGGAGTAGCCTAGCCAGTCTCCAGATCTCAACCCCATAGAAAATCTTTGGAGGGAGTTGAAAGTCCGTGTTGCCCAGCGACAGCCCCAAAACATCACTGCTCTAGAGGAGATCTGCATGGAGGAATGGGCCAAAATACCAGCAACAGTGTGTGAAAACCTTGTGAAGACTTACAGAAAACGTTTGACCTGTGTCATTGCCAACAAAGGGTATATAACAAAGTATTGAGAAACTTTTGTTATTGACCAAATACTTATTTTCCACCATAATTTGCAAATAAATTCATTAAAAATCCTACAATGTGATGTTCTGGATTTTTTTTCCTCATTTTGTCTGTCATAGTTGACGTGTACCTATGATGCAAATTACAGGCCTCTCTCATCTTTTTAAGTGGGAGAACTTGCACAATTGGTGGCTGACTAAATACTTTTTTCCCCACTGTACACTGCTCAAAAAAATGAAGGGAACACTAAAATAACACATCCTAGATCTGAATGAATGAAATCATCTTATTAAATACTTTTTTCTTTACATAGTTGAATGTGCTGATAACAAAACCACACAAAAATTATCAATGGAAATCAAATGTATCAACCCATGGAGGTCTGGATTTGGAATCACCCTCAAAATTAAAGTGGAAAACCACACTGCAGGCTGATCCAACTTTGATGTAATGTCCTTAAAACAAGTCAAAATGAGGCTCAGTAGTGTGTGTGGCCTCCACGTGCCTGTATGACCACCCTACAACGCCTGGGCGTGCTCCTGATGAGGTGGCGGATTGATTCCTGAGGGATCTCCTCCCAGACCTGGACTAAAGCATCCGCCAACTCCTGGACAGTCTGTGGTGCAACGTGGCGTTGGTGGATGGAGCGAGACATGATGTCCCAGATGTGCTCAATTGGATTCAGGTCTGGGGAACGGGCGGGCCAGTCCATAGCATCAATGCCTTCCTCTTGCAGGGACTGCTGACGCACTCCAGCCACATGAGGTCTAGCATTGTCTTGCATTACGAGGAACCCAGGGCCAACCGCCCCAGCATATGGTCTCACAAGGGGTCTGAGGATCTCATTTCGGTACCTAATGGCAGTCAGGCTACCTCTGGCGAGCACATGGAGGGCTGTGCAGCCCCCCAAAGAAATGCCACCCCACACCATGACTGACCATGCTGGAGGATGTTGCAGGCAGCAGAACGTTCTCCACGACTCTGTCACGTCTGTCACATGTGCTCAGTGTGAACCTGCTTTCATCTGTGAAGAGCACAGGGCGCCAGTGGCGAATTTGCCAATCTTGGTGTTCTCTGGCAAATGCCAAACGTCCTGCACGGTGTTGGGCTGTAAGCACAACCCCCACCTGTGGACGTCGGGCCCTCATACCACCCTCATGGAGTCTGTTTCTGACCGTTTGAGCAGGCACATGCACATTTGTGGCCTGCTGGAGGTCATTTTGCAGGGCTCTGGCAGTGCTCCTCCTGCTCCTCCTTGCACAAAGGCGGAGGTAGCAGTCCTGCTGCTGGGTTGTTGCCCTCCTACGGCCTCCTCCACGTCTCCTGATGTACTGGCCTGTCTCCTGGTAGTGCCTCCATGCTCTGGACACTATGCTGACAGACACAGCAAACCTTCTTGCCACAGCTCGCATTGATGTGCCATCCTGGATGAGCTGCACTACCTGAGCCACTTGTGTGGGTTGTAGACTCCGTCTCATGCTACCACTAGAGTGAAAGCACCGCCAGCATTCAAAAGTGACCAAAACATCAGCCAGGAAGCATAGGAACTGAGAAGTGGTCTGTGGTCACCACCTGCAAAACCAGTCCTTTATTGGGGGTGTCTTGCTAATTGCCTATAATTTCCACCTGTTGTCTATTCCATTTGCACAACAGCATGTGAAATGTATTGTCAATCAGTGTTGCTTCCTAAGTGGACAGTTTGATTTCACAGTAGTGTGATTGACTTGGAGTTACATTGTGTTGTTTAAGTGTTCCCTTTATTTTTTTGAGCAGTGTATATATTAAAAAGATGATAATAATTGTTGACGTGTCAGAACATGGAAAACCCCTGTGATGGGGTCGGAATGACGCAGCAGGAACAAAGGGTCTTTCCCAATTCCCGCTGGCAACACGGAAGCTCTCATTAACCCCTAGCAGCACAACACTTCCTGTTGGGAGCAGGGCTTCAGCAGTCGTCATGGTAACTCTGTGTGGAGGCGTCAGTGCGGTTACAATTACATTTTTTTCTCACAAAAGTAGTGCAGTGGGCAGCACCCCCACCACAAAACTACTACTTATGCAACATAACATCAACTACTGGCCATGAGGGTTATTGATCATTATTATGGCTGATTGATGGGTCTTGTAATGGAGGTTGTCTGGGGGTTGCATGATGACCACCAAACTAATGCCCAGGCTCAAGCCCAGCAGGCTAAGACAGTCTTGGCTGTGCTTATGACCTGGGTTCAATACAGACCAGACCTCATCCCCTGTCCTCCCTTCTCTGTCTTACCCTCTCCAGACCTCACCCTCTGTCCCCTGTCCCCAGCCCTGGCTCTGCTTGCACAAGAGGAGCAACATCTGGGTGCAAAACAAACTGACATTACTGGTGAGAGAGAGCTCTGCTCCTTCCAGCTACTGTCTACTGTCTACTGTCTACTGTCTACTGTCTACTGCCTACTGCCTACTGCCTACTGTCTACTGTCTACTGCCTACTGTCTGCTGTCTACTGCCTACTGTCTACTGTCTACTGCCTACTGTCTACTGTTTACTGCCTACTGCCTACTGTTTACTGTCTACTGTCTACTGTCTACTGTCTACTGTCTACTGTTTACTGCCTACTGCCTACTGCCTACTGTTTACTGCCTACTGCCTACTGTTTACTGTCTACTGTCTACTGCCTACTGCCTGCTGCCTGCTGTCTACTGTCTACTGTCTACTGCCTACAGTCTACTGTCTAGAGTCTAGTCTACTGTCCCTGTCTAATGCCTACAGTCTACTGTCTACAGTCTAGTCTACTGTCCCTGTCTAATGCCTACTGTCTACTGCCTACTGTCTACTGCCTACTGTCTGCTGCCTGCTGTCTACTGCCTACTGTCTACTGTCTACTGTCTACTGCCTACTGCCTGCTGTCTACTGTCTACTGTCTACTGCCTACTGTCTACTGTCTACTGTCTACTGCCTACTGTCTACTGCCTACTGCCTGCTGTCTACTGTCTACTGTCTACCGTCTGCTGCCTGCTGCCTACTGTCTACTGCCTACTGTCTACTGCCTACTGCCTACAGTCTACTGCCTACTGTCTGCTGTCT